>NW_006800752.1:23657-25130 GCF_000485575.1 Poecilia formosa | reverse complement strand
AATGATTAAGCAATAAACAACAGGTCATGAATGCAAAGGTATTAATTCTTATTTTGGTAGATAATTCAATTGCTTTATTCTCCAATTTGTTGAAATTAAAACAATGCTCTCTTTTCCCTCTGACTGTGGTCATGATGCAAACATTTTAAAGAGTACACCTGAAATCAGCACAGTAACTATAGACCATATTTGTCTGAAACTTTTGCTTATGTCTGTCATTTGATTTGCAAACAAAAGGATTGCAAGCCAAAGCAGTGGAGACAAACCATAGAGAGAAGGAGGGACACTCTGTTCATCAAGGAAGTGAGAGAAGATGATATTGGGAATTACACCTGTGAAATACCGTTTGGGAACTTTGTTGTTCGGAGGACTACCGAGTTATCAGTCACAGGTAAGAGAATATTCCAGATTTCTCCGTCTTTTCCCCCTTGAACTATTCCTGCAGCAAACTGAGGCGTATAACAAAAACATAAGATTGTCTGAAGCCGGGACTGCACACTGGCAGCAGCAGCGAAATCCATTAATTTGTTTGCTCTGATTTGATTTAAACTGTTTTGCTCTGTAAAAAAATATAGTTTGGCCTCTATTCCTTTCAGTCAACATCACAGCCTCTTTTGACTTCTCAGCTTTTTTAATTGCTCAGCAGTTGAATCCACTCTGAGCCACTTCAGCACTTTTCCTGAAGGCTGTTGAAATATTTAAGCCTGAATCCGGAGCAGGTGACAGATTGCTTGTCAGGGAGTCTGTCACAACCAAGGTTGATGCAAAGCATTTTGGATTGCATCTTTTTCTACAAATGTAATGTTTTGCTTTTTACAAGTGAAGTTTGAAGTTTTTGAAAGATGTCATTTTTTTTTCATAAGTGTTTATTTTTTTCTGCTTAGCCGATTGATTTCCACGGTTTAAATATAATTATTTAAATTTCTATTCACATCTGAAAGTTTTCATGAGTGAAATGGAAACGAGCTGAGGTTAGCCAGGTGTTGCTGTAAACTCCTTCCTCATCAAAGATCCTCAGCAGAGTGCGATGCACACTACGTTTATTACAAGTGACAGGACAGCAAAATATTTTCTCTCCATTGCCAGTTTATTCAAGCACATGTTCTGAATCAGGCCTGTTTTATTGGTTACAAAACAGTCACTGTCCACCGCTCAGCCACACATATACAGCTCCCAGGTAGAAAAAAAAAAATTAAAGATGACACTGAAGATGTATTTTATGCTATACAAAGACGTGTCAACCAAATTACAATGATTGGTTGGAGCATATGATGAGGTAACCTGTTCTTACATCTATGAGAGAGTCATTGGCAGAGTTATATTATCACCATCAGCAAGACTTCCTATACTCTAAGTGTGCATTTGACCCGCATATGTCATGCCTGCGTGTGTATGCATGTGTGCCAAAACGCTTTATCACTCTGACACTGATTTTACCCACATATTATTTGCACCTTATTGCAAGTTTCAGAA
>NW_006800752.1:0-6153 GCF_000485575.1 Poecilia formosa | reverse complement strand
GAAAAAAGTTATTTATTCAAAATGAACTTACAATTTAATAGTGAGGGTAATCTATTTTTCCCACATGCGATTGTTCTGGATGGTCTTTTCCTTCACTTAATAAATTTCATCCTTTGAAAACTGTGTTGTTGTTTTTTTACATTTACTTTGGTTATCTTTGATGATCTGACGACTTTAAATGTGACACAACAGCAAAACAGTAGGAATCTCTATGGGGGGCAAATTCTTTCCCCAGCACTTTAATCCCTATCGACGCAGAATTTAAAAGCATTATTTTTAGTTTCATTCCCTGTGCTGGTAAGACTGCACACTTGTGCAGAGAAAAGTTAAACCTCTTGCAGTTCTTGCTCATTTACAAGCCAACACACACTCCTTATACTGCTCACTCACACATAAAGATACGCCACCATCACACAAACCACCCTCGGCCAGGGAGATTGCTTACCAGCGCTTAGTTCAGTAGCAATGCCCAGTTGGGCCTTGATGTAATAGAAATTGATTGCAGTGCTCCCAGGCCACACTGTCATGACAAGTTATTTTAATGGCACTGAAGCAGGCTTATGCTGAAGTTTAAAAGAAAGAGGCTGGTCACACAATAGTGACTTGGGGCATATTTGTAGCGTTGCCAGGCTTTTACTTATCTGTGGGACAGTACAATGTTTCTCAAGGAAAAAAAACAAAAAAAACAGAAGAAGACAAGATTAAAATGAAAGAAGAAAATTATGTTAGGTGGATGGTTGATGATGGTGACAGTTCCCCAGAGCCATTTTCGGTAAACTGAAGAGCCATCACCTTGAAATTGCCCCCCAATGATGTATGTAAGCCTCAAAAGTTATAATTAGAGGATGATTTGTGCTACTCACTGTGCACTTAGATGGGAGCTCTACGACCCTACAAATATAGTCCATACAAGCCATATGTGCCACGTTCCCCATTTATCCCAGTAGTAACCTGTCAAACAGGGAGGAAGGAAATTTTCAGCCGAGATGAAATCTGTTGTTTATTGGCCTCACACAGGTAATGGCTGCAACATAAGAACAGTGGCAGAGGAGAAAGCTCTGGTTTTGCTCTGCTTCTGTGTGTCCAGGATGGTCGTTCTTTATCTTGTTGTTTTTCCTGCAAGTTAGATACGTCTGTTAATAAGCTTCAAGTCCTTCTGTGGTCTGCTTATCTGAACATTTGTATTATTTAGCTTACTAAAACAAACCTTCATTGAAATTGTTGAAACCTCTTCACTGCTTTTCGTAATAATCTGTCTGAAAGATACGAAACAGTGGGGATTTATTTCTTTTTGTTGTGTATTAACAAAATAAGACAGCAGGGTAATGAGGTACAGATTTTCAAAAAAAATGCTAATTCTTACAAGTGAATCCAGATGATTCGCTGGTATTAGTCAACACTATGGCGGTGGAGAGGTTCTAGACAGATTTTCAGATGGATTCTGAGCTATTTGTGTTGGAACTAGTTCAGCCTGATTTGCTTGTGCCAGATGAAGACGACCAGGGACGGCAACACCAAGCTACTACTAATCTGTCATCCTGTTTTTGAATGTTTCCATGCATGTTTGCCACTCCCATAAATTAATACAACCAATTTTCTGCTTTTGTCATCTTAAATAGTTACTTCGATGCCATGAGATGAGATCTTGTTTTTGGAATGATAAATACTTTATCTTGATTAGATAATTTATAGAAAAACTGCAACAAAAAAAAAAAAGTTGTTTTGTTTATGACCAGCTCGATCTCAAGTGAATAGTTTTTAAAACAAAAGACTTTACGCCAAAGAGTCTCGGCGTTTTTACTTCCTAATTTATTTTAAAGTTTAATGACATTTTGAGTTTGACATTTCAGCTATCTGAACCCTTGTAATAAATTCTGAGGGCTCATGCTTGAGCACTTCAACTAATGTGTTTTCCTGGTGTTTGGTCCACAGGCCAATTAAGGCTCTCGGTGTGCCACTCTGGCCAAATCAAAGGCTCAATCAAGGCTCCTGCTTTCTCTGACAGCTAAAGTAGCCAATTAAAATCCTGCACCCAGACTGAAACTGCCATTACCGCCTACCATGACTTATCATTATCACGTATGTGTGGGCCGGATGGAATCAGCAGGCTGCATATTGATGGCGGTGAAAGCCGAATTTGAGGCTGAAGAACTGAGCTTGTCATGATTAACGTTAGCTGGGAGTTTAAAAAAAAAAGAAATGCCCAGTCAGATTTGGAGCAAATTGCAAACACTCATACACACTCGAGCCTCAATGTGGTGATTGCTCCTGCCTGTGTCACTGTCCGCTGTGCACAGCAGTGAGCCTCATCACACAGGTCAGCACAGCCAAGGCCTCACTCACACAGTGCTTGATCATCTGGACAAGTCTATAAATTAAGTTCACTTTGGAACATCTGTGAAGGAGTGGCTCAGAGTCGTGAGTGGGAGGAGAGCTGGTCGGTCATTCAGCTGAATCCGATGTCCACGGCGTTGTAATCAATCAGGAGACCTGCGTTAAAAAAAAAACAAACAAAAAAAAAAACATGCTTTTTGTTCGTATCTGGCATGCGCAACCGCTTGTGCTGGATTTAATACATCTCAACTGTGTGTGACAGAAATGGAGCACATCTAAATTAGAATTGTAATTTCACTGAACTAACTCTGGCATTGCCATCAGGGGCAGACTTATCATCAACGCTAAGTGCCCCCTTTGGTGGGACTTAAATGTGTGTTGATTCATCTGTCTCCTTGTGTTTGAGCTTTTATCATCTGGATGAATGATGAACTTGCTTTTGTACAAATACAGCGAGTGGCTCAAAGTGGACATAATGGCCATGAACATTATCTAATGTTCTCTTTTAAACTGAAAAACCTCTATTTCAATAGGAAAATCAACTTATTTTAGCTGTTTTTAATATCTATTGACTGAATACAGTGCAGTTTGAATAAATAATGCATCTTATAACTATTGGAACAGCTGCAAAATCAACCCACTTGTTGCTACTAATTATTGCTTAATCTTTATTTAGCTATTCAGGCTTTGAATGCAGTTATGAACAAGGCACATGAGTTTGTTTCTCTGGCCTCTCTTCAAAACAGGAAAGATAAAAGAATGTGTTACTTTTACAGGGTAGACATAATCTACAGTCATAATAGTAAAGGGGAAAAAAATAAAAATGAAACAACCAGAACTGTGACGAGCAAGACTGGATGATGACCCAGGTTTATCTTTCCACCAAGCACAGCGAGGAGGATGGTAAAGAGGCAAGCAATCTCATGAGCTCACTGTCAGAAAACTGCAGGAAAGAGTTGCATCTCCATAGCAACCATTAGACCCTTTCTACATGCCCAGCGATTGTTTGGAAAGCATGCCAGAAAAAAAAAAAAAAAAACTTTTTCTGTCCTTTGATCACAGTTTTAAAACTGTTGCTTGCTAAACTCCGCTGAGATTTTAATTGGAGCTAAAATACATTTTCTATGTACAAAAGTAGTGTGTAAAACAAATATTAGTTTTAACTCCTGTTAGTCACACCTATTCTTCATCATGATAAGTGGCGTAATGTAAGAAGGTCAAAACAATAAAGTTTAAAGTTGCCTCTGGCTGGAATGTAATCAGCGTTAGAGCCAGGAGGTTAATGTGCTTGATTCACAAGTTTAGATTTGTAGATTTGTTCAGTCTGGGTCTGACATGACGGCCCTTTTGACACGAAGCGATTTTTCATATTTATGCATTTAGATTTAATATGCTGGAGCTGTGCCAGAGGGAGCTTTTTTATGGGACACAATTTAAATAATTAAAATTTTTTATTTTATTTGATAATTTAAAGTATAGAAAGATAAGTCCTACAGTAAGACATATTTTGAATAGTACTAGTTTTTTGTACAGTCTGAGACGACCTGGCAAGTATGCAGCAATTCGAATAATCTTTCTAAATACAACAAACACTGAATCTGTCTCAATTAGGATGTTTCAGAGCTAAAGATGCAGCCGCTGAACTAGAACACATATTTGTCATTGTAGAAAAAAACCCCACAAAGTTTGAACTAACAAGAGGACTTATACTAAAACAACAGAAATATTAACTGTTAAATATTCTTCCTTTTCTAACAAGACAGTATGACACAATAACAAGGAAGGATGTTCTCATTATGAGGAAAACATGGTTTGTTTTTTTTGTTCCTGTAAAATTTATGCTGCACTGTTCTATACTAATTGGTCTGGGAGGCTGATGCATAATTCTACTGGGTAACATGTATTCTGCAGAACGTCTTCTATGCGTTATGGGAAGGTAATCTAAAAAGACAAATATGGGATGAAAAATATTTCTTCTTCAGCATTAAGTGTTTTCCTACAAATTGCATGTTATTGGTTCGGTTACTTGTTCTTTTTTCCGCTGCTGTAAAGACACAAATACTATTTTTCTGTGATAAGACTGTAACATGATTCTTGTAATGGGCATCAACTTGAATATTGAGTTTTGAATGCTGTTTTTTTTCATAAAGAAGTTTTATAAAGTATATGTTTTGGCATAAATGATTATGTAATTGCAGGAACTTAAACTAAACTGATCAATAACTTCTAATATTTTCAAGTGAGACTATTCTTCTGTGAAATATCTTTCATTTCGATTAATAACCAGGTTCAAGAAATGCATAGCTTAAAAGTCATACAGCCCTTCACTGCTAAAATGTTCACTAACTTCAATTTGAATAAAAGCTCAGTACCTTTAATCCCTGCTCCTTGTTCTGCAGAGACAATGGAATCATCACAGTTTGCACAAACCAGCAATATAGGGCACAACAATGGCAGCGCTCCCCTTCGCGGCACCTGGCACCAACCACTGACCTGTTTAAACAGCTGGAACGCTTGGCACCGCCTGCCTCCGGAGGTTTGCAGGGCCACTGGCAAAAGGGTTGAGAGGAAGGAAGCAGTGGAGGGGCGGGAGGGACGACCGTCGTGGCATCGCTCAGCAATAGGGGGCCAGTGTGCACAAATGGCACCAAGCAGGAAATTAAACAGTGGCAGCAAGCTGGGGAGGAGGTTGAAATAGAGTTAAAAGCAAACAGACAGGTTTTATTAACTTCTGGCCAGTTTTAGGTGGTCTGTTCGGTTGTTGGGAGAAACAAATGGGAAGTCGGGGCATATAATTGATTGTTGACAACTTAGGAGTCTGTTTCTTTATTTTAAGAAAACGTGGACGGTGTTGGTGTTGGCTCTGTGTGGTAAGAGCGTAGGAGGTTACTGACTTGCACAAAGGAGCACTTAGCAGCTTGTAGCAGGGATGGAACCGGTTGGTTGGCTGGATGTATGGAAGGACAATGTTGTAGACTAGCATTCTTCACCAGAATCTGGAGTAATTAAAGTTTTCAAATGTTGAGACGCAGCTATTCTGCACACAGGAAACAGATATGTGCTCTGCGGGACGTATATGAAGACATTTTTTTTCTCCCTCTTGTGGTTTACCTGTTTGCTATTCAATGTCAAGTTTGGTTTCAGCTACGAGGAAAAAAACTCCCTCTCAGCTCTTTCACTTGCTGGCATTTCACTCTAGTGTTAAATAATTAATCCAGAGTCACTTTCAGATCACAGTTCCACCTTAAAAACGTAACCAGGAACCCCACTATGAGGTTTTGTCCTTTTTACATCATGGAAGATATGCCACAAGATAGCATGCTGACTTCCCGTATAAAAAATTTGTTTAAACTCAGAGCTGCCTGACAACCTCAGCTGAATCTTTCCATTTTACTCCCACCTTTGCTGACTAGTGTCCTGCAATTATCTTGTGCTAAAGTCCAGTAAACTAAATAAACACACCAAGGAGGGAGATGGGAGAATGTGATAGGTGCCAAGTGCTCGACTAACTAACACTGCATAGATTATCAGAAACCAGTCGGCCGCATTAGTCATATTTCACAAAGCTGTGAGGATATTATCTGATAAGAGCTTGGTGTGCAGCATTTAGATGCTCAAGGCAGCTGCATATTTATCAGGCTCTCTGTTAAAAACCGAATAATGAGTTGCCCTGAATCAGTCGAGGCTCAATAGGTTACACCAGGACAAGCAGGTTTTGGTTGCTTCTCTGAAAATAATGTCACGGCTCCTCTAATAAACCGGCCTCCTCTCTCTTTTCTGCACCGGTGGATTCTGTTGTCGCTTTGTTCCAATCTGAGA
>NW_006800751.1:104413-132140 GCF_000485575.1 Poecilia formosa | reverse complement strand
AAGCTGCAGATTCACAGATAGTCCATTTTTGACTTCTCTCGCTGAGATAAAGCGTTTTTGGCTTCTGGCTTGCTGATCATAAGCAGATCAACTAATTTCAGTTTAAAACAGGCAGATCTAGTCCTGCTCAGCATTTCGGAGCTGTCCAACAACAAACAAGGCTGAAAATTGAATGTAAAGCTGCAGATTCGCAGATAGTCCATTTTTGACTTCTCTCGCTGAGATAAAGCGTTTTTGGCTTCTGGCTTGCTGATCATTTGGAACATAAGCAGATCATCTCATTTCAGTGGAATGCAGCCAGATCTAGTGCTGCTCAGCAATTCGTAGCTGTCCAACAACTGACAATGCTGAATATTGAATGTAAAGCTGCAGATTCACAGATAGTCCATTTTTGACTTCTCTCGCTGAGATAAAGCGTTTTTGGCTTCTGGCTTGCTGATCATAAGCAGATCAACTAATGTCAGTTTAATACAGGCAGATCTAGTCCTGTTCAGCATTTCGGAGCTGTCCAACAACTAACAAGGCTGAAAATTGAATGTAAAGCTGCAGATTCACAGATAGTCCATTTTTGACTTCTTTCGCTGAGATAAAGCGTTTTTGGCTTCTGGTTTGCTGATCATAAGCAGATCAAGTAATTTCAGTTTAATACAGCCATATCTAGTGCTGCTCAAATTTCGGAGCTGTCCAACAACTAACAACGCTGAAAATTGAATGTAAAGCTGCATATTCACAAGTAGTACATTTTTGACTTCTATCGCTGATATAAAGCGTTTTTGGCTTCTGGCTTGCTGATCATAAGCAGATCAACTAATTTCAGTTTAATACAGACAGATCTAGTGCTGCTCAGCATTTCGGAGCTGTCCAACAACTAACAAGGCTGAAAATTGAATGTAAAGCTGCAGATTCCCAGATAGTCCATTTTTGACTTCTTTTGCTGAGATAAAGCTTTTTTGGCTTCTGGCTTGCTGATCATTTGGAACATAAACAGATCAACTCATTTCAGTTTAATACTACTGCTGCTCAGCATTTCGGAGCTGTCCACCAAGAGCTGCGAATTCACCGATAGTCCAATTTTCATTTGTTTTTCTCTTGTTTGAAACAGCCAGCTTCACAGCTTCTTACCATTTCTGAAGTGTCCCACATCTAATTAAGCTGAAAATTAGATTTATGGCTTCGAATTCACAGATAGTCCATTTTTCACTTCTTTCGCTGAGATAAAGCGTTTTTTGCTTCTTGCCTGCTGATGACTTGAAACCTTAGATTTAGCACTGATTCCAGTTTGAAACAGTCAGATCAACTGCTTCTCAACATGTCGTAGCTATCCAACATCTAAAACGGCTGAAAAATGAATGTAGAGCTGACAATATACAGATAGTATAACTTTTCACTTCTTTCGCTAAGATAAAGCATTTCTGGCTTCTTGGATTCTGTTCTCTTGCAAACATATGATTTAGACCTGATTAAAATTTGAAACAGAGATCTGCTGCTTCTCAGCATTTAGGAGCTTTCCAACATCTAATAATGCTGGAAATTGACTGTAGAACTGCGAATTCACAGATAGTTCACAGATAGAAGACATGAATGAAGACTTCTTCCTGAACAGGAAGAGCTGAAACTTGTGGATGTTATGATGCTAGAGTTCAGTGACATCATGATGTTATAAAACTATATAAATAAGAAAAAGGCTCACAACAAATAAATACAATTTCTTAAAGTCATATTTTTATTTGTTGTTTGATGCTTTCTCATTCAACTGAATGTGTTATTTTTTTCAAACATTTTTTTTAATAATATTCTTAAGTTCTTTTATTCTTCCTATTCTTTAAAACGGTAGTTGATCAAGTAAATCAGCATTCAGTTAGAACTTGGTGTTTTCTTTTACAGCATAGCTGTTTTTATAAGTCTCTTTTCAACATTTGTATTCATTTTCACATGTTTAAAAATAGAAAATGTAAATAACAGGCTAGACATTCAATCAAAATACATTGTGTACAGTGGAAGATACTTTGTACTTTTTTCTCTCGAGTGTTTTGACAATATACTCAGATTCAGCATCTTTATTGCATAAACTCATTCATTTGTTGAAGGAAGCCTCTCATCATTAAGGTCATTTATTTTCTGTCTCTTTATTGTGATCACAAAACAGGGCAAACATACAATTTGTATTTTATTAAAAAATTATAATAGCAGGGCTGTAAAAATAAGGACAAGGAAGCTGCTAAAAATACCATGACTATCTCAAGTGCTATTCTGAATGTCAGTGCTTTAAGTGGGCCGGTATGCAACGGTACGCATTAGAAGCACTTCTAAATATTACCCCACAGTGGAATGGGAATTTTGGAAATGTTAAATGAGTCTTAGATTTTCCATTGGTATTATAAATTTTATATGCCCCGTAATAGTAAAAACTCAAGTCTTTCACTTTTTTATGTCTTTAAGGAGCTTTTATTTTATATCTTGAATGTTTTTTTGTTTGATGTCCATGTTAACTCCATGAGGCTTTAAGTTGATCAAAGTGGCTCCATTACACTTTGAAATTTGTTTCCTTCTCATTTCTGTACAATAATACCATTGATCTATATATGAATAGACAGATCTACCTAACAGCATGTCTTTTGTTCCACTTAAAGCACTGTTGAAATATAACATAAACTGAGACATTCATCTGTTCCATTTCAATCTGCTGTTAAAATCTCCACAAAACTTGTGAAGCTCAATCCATTTGCACACTTTTCTCTGACACTGTGTACTCCTGTTAATCCATAAAATTGCTTTCTCCTCTGACAGCGAAAAGAAGAAGAGACAACTTTTTTATCAGCAGAGGAAAGACTTCCTTTCAAAACAACATTTACATTAAAGGTCAGTTCAGTCGGTGTCCTGCACATGCATTTTGGAATGAATCTAAAACACTTTGTAGAAAACGAATTCAAACATAGCATCTTATGGCTCAGGAGCAAGAGATGGAGACATGAAGTGGATGAGGTCAAACATTTTGCCTTTCCTTCAACCTGAAGTCATACAGAAGAGAGATTACTGCTGGAACTCATTGCAAATTTTAAAACTAAAAGTCCATTTTATCACAGATACGTTGATTTAAATGTACAATGACAACTGACCAGTGATTTGAAAATTCTGAGTCTAAATGAACAGTGATCATTTAATATATTAGATTATTATCAGGATGTCAGAGAACTTGCATGGGTCACACACGCTTTTGGACAGCTCCACTGTATTTCTTCAGAAAACTAAACATAAGGTAAATTCACTTGAAGTGAGGAATAAACTATAAAAAATGCTTTACAGTGATTTGGAAATAATGGAGTTCCATTATTTAAATGTTTTTCCATTATGATAATTATAATCTAACATATATCATAAATTAGCTCAAAGTAAAAGCTCATGGCTTAGCTAATTCAACCTAATGGTTACCTCCTGAAAAATAAATTAAAATGTTTTTGCACAAACACACATAAAACTAAACACAAATACATTGAGCATAAATATGAAATATATCAAAGTTGGACAAAACAGATGCATGATGGGAATCTTGTAAACAAACTTACTCTTCTGAAATCTGCCTTCCTTTCACATCCTCTGATACGCCAGATAGTGAGGCTCTTTTTACAACCAACGATGTGACAGAAGATTTTATCTTTTGAAACTTTGAACATTTTTTTTTGACAAAAAACAATAAATGAAGCTAGGGCTGCACTAGTAAGTCACTGCAATCTGAAATTCCTCCACCTTACTGAACTGACCAAGACATTTGTGACACATGACCAGGTGTTTCTTGGAAAGCAATAACCAAAAACTAAACTTAGTTCTTGCATAGGCTTTTAAGTATGTTCAGTACATGCTTTTGTTTCAAAGTCTTTATAGATGCATTTATCTTTCTATTTGTGATCACAGTTTTAAAATTACATGCAAAAAAATGATCTCACTGATGTTCAGATGTTTTTCTGCTTGAAGCAAATACAGAACAGTATTGTGAGATGAAAACATCCACTTGATAAATTTAACATAAGAGGTTGGAACTTCCTTTTAGATCCTTTAGAAGGTGAAGCACATTGGAGCGGTCTGAAGGGGCAGCTCGATACAGCTTTGACTGAAATATCTACCCTCAAGACTTCAAGTAAAGTTGGACATTTCCAGATCAACAGTTTGAAATAACCAGAATATTCATCTGAAGTTAGTATCAATGATCTTGAAAATATATACAGCAGCATCATAGTATTTCACACTGTATGTCTGATTTTAATACAAAATATTCCTGAGAGAGTTGTTCTCTTTGATTTAGTTAATTGCCATTTGTTATAACCCTCCATATAATACAAAGAAATATGCAAATATAACAGCAAAAATAAAATAACAGCAAAACCAGCAAAATCAATCTTTTATCACTTCATTTAGTTAGACTTGTTGGAAATCAAGTAAATGTTACTGTTTATGTTTAGCAGATATATAGTTTGAAGTTTACAAACCTTAATGGAACTCCAGTTTCCAAACTGGAATCATTCCAGTGTCTTTCTGAAACTCAATGTTTCATCTTGCTTGCAGAGGTATGAGCAGGTTTGCAATTATTCAAATACACAAATGACTGTTTTCTTAGTATTTACCCAACCAAAATCAGCCCTCATTTAAATATTTTAAGCAAAGATTTTGTATAAACTTTCATTGCAAAACATTAGGAAATACTTTTATAGCAAGTTTACCAAAAGTACTAGAATTCTAGAAAGACTTCCATAGCCCTTAGCAAAGAAATATTTAACATCCTTTCTTGTGTGTTACTGTCGAGAGATTTTTAATAATTATTTACTTAACTTCCTTAGAGGAAAGCAAGATGCTGGGGAGGAAAATTTAGGTAAGATGTTTTGAAAATTTATCTGGTGCAAAATAAAAGATATACACTCGATAAAAGAACAAAGAAAAACAAAACAGAATACTGAGACTATTTTCAGGCTCCAGGTCAATTTACCCCTTTGCCAATTTATACCTCGATCCATACAGGAGGTGCCATTTTGGCCCAACTCAGTCACCTGACATACCACTCAGCACACCATTTCATTTACACAACCACTGGGTATCAGGTTATACTTCTAGGTAGTTAAATGTTCTGGCAAATTATAAAGAGAATTTTACATTTATTTGAATGCATTTATCCATTTTCCAAGGACTTAAAGTAGTGGGGATCAGAACTAGGTTTAATAGATCAGAACTAGGTTTAATAGATCAGAACTAGGTTTAATAGAAACCTAGTTCTGATCCCCATTTGGGCTTGTTGATTTAAGTATCATTATGTTTCAATATTTTGATCAAATCAAAGTAGATTGCTTCACAGTAGATTAGATTTGATTATGGTTTCAAATCTAAAGTGACTAAAGTAGTTGTGAATAGTCCCATGATGGGTAGAAATGAATGCATAGTATGAAATGTCCTGTGGTAGATACCCCATCCTTATATGAAAGGACCAAAAGTACACATTATGCAAAGGCAAAGAGATGAATAGACCTGCACCCTCATTGTTGACATGGACTCTCTCTTTCACTTTCCAGAACAGCTCACACACAGCACCCTCACACAAACCAAACACTACATGATACAGAACATATAAATTGTACAAATCTTCAGGTGAAATTAAAGTATCAAATAATTGCAAAAATAAAATGTCTGATATAAAATTGTTTTCAATCTATCCAGAAGGTTGATGAAATGCTGTGGGTAGTTGGCCAAATCAATATCCTCTCAACTTTATCAAGTTTTTTTTTTGTTTTGTTTTTTACTCAGCATTTCTGCCTCTATTGTTATTGCACAATTTCTTTTCTTATTAATTGCTGTACTTGGGTGAATTAGCAGCTCACAGACCCAACTCATTTCAGGAAAATATACTGTTGTCTTTTTAACACGATGAAAACAAACCAATTGGTTTCCACTCTGAGCTGGTAACAAAGCAAAAAAAAAAAAAAACAAAGCAAGAATTTTCCATTTCCTCTAAAATATTTCACTCCCACTTCCTGCCAGAGAGTTTTTGTTTGCACACAGAAAATTCTAAGCTTCTTCAGTTGACTTCATTACACACATTTTTTGCAGTTTTTGGACTCTATTTCCAAAATGTATTTATGATACTCTTGTGTAAGTTATACATAGCTGGAGGAAATTCGTGCCTTTTTCAGGGAAAACCTAAGAGCAAGATCTGAATTTGAATGGAAACCTTACTGCAATATGACTGCTTGTTTGACAATAAATAAAGGAGTTTCTCTGAATGTTGGGAATACATTTCTGTTTATTGGATAACTAAATGCCGTGAGTTCATTTGAGGTGTTTTTTTTTTTTCTTCATTTGTATGTATGGATATCAAGACAAGTTAATGACCCTAGTTTATAAACTGTCTGGCCAAGAAAAAATCATATTTGGTCGGACCATCTTTAGCTTTGATTGCAGCACATATCCACTGCGGCATTGTTTCGATAAGCTTCTGCAATGTGACAAGATTTATTTCCATCCAGTGCTACAATATTTTTTTCACCAAGATCTTGTATTGATGATGGTAGAGTCTGACCACTGTGCAAAGCTTTCTCCAGCACATCTCAATGAGATGGACTCTGTTGTGGCCAATCTATGTGTGAAAATTATGTCTCATTCTCCCTGAACTATTCTTTCACAATTCGACCCCCATAAATCCTGGCATTACCTTCTTGGAATATGGCCCTCCCATCAGGGGTGATAGAATAACCTGGTCATTCAGTATATTCAGGTAGTCAGCTGACTTCCTTCTGTGAACACATGCTGTTGCTGAACCTGGACCTGACCAACTGCAGCAACTCCAGATCGTAGCACTGCCCCCACAGGTTTGTACAGTAATTACTAGGCATGATGGGTAATCACTTCACCTGCCTCTCTTCTAACCCTGATGCATCCATCACTCTGGAACTCTGAGTAAATTTGGACTCAGACCACATGACCTTCTTCCATTGCTCCAGAGTCCAATCTTTATGCTCCCTAGCAGATTGAAGCCTTTTTTTCCAGTTAGCTTCACTGATCAGTGGTTTTCTTAAGGCTATAGATCTGTTCAGACCCAGTCCCTTGACTTCCTTTCACATTCTGCGTGTGGAAATGTTTTTACTTTCACTACATAGGAAAACATGTAGTTTTTACTGTTTTTCCTTGATTTCATTTCACCAAAACATTTAAGTGATCGCCGATCACAATCATTCAAGATTTTTTTCCAGCCACATTTCTTCCTTGAAAACAATTGGTCTCCATTTTCCTTCCAGTTTTTAATAATGCATTGGGAAGTTCTTAACACAGTTTCAGTAGTTTAAGAAAACTCCTTAGATGTTTTCTCTGCTTGATGCATGATTTTACCCTTCTCAAAACAGTCGTCTTTTCCATGACCACAGGATGTGTCTTTAGACATGGTTGTTTAAGAAATGAAAGCTAAATGTAAATTCAAACAGGAAAACTCTTTAGCCTCACCTGTGTCATCCAATCGCAGGTGGATGACACAAGTCATCCACCTGATAGGCTGTTGTTCATACATCACAGCCTATCAGCATAGAACCACGCCTGTTCATAGCCAGTCATCATTCAGTCATCCGTTTATAAGGATCTTCATCCATGATACCATCTGCTTTCCAGCCATGCTCAACCCACCTCCACCCCTTCTCCACCTTTCTGCTGCTGGTTCCTCCATGCTACCTCCACCACCAGTGTATGATCCCCGGGGGAAGACTTCTCAAATCATCATCGTTAATGCTCTTCCAAGCTTATTGCAGTTCACAGTACAATGTCTTCTGTCGGGGTCCGAGCGCCAAGGAACTTTAATTCATTTAAGTCAATAAAACTTTCTATTTGTTATTTTTCTCTGTGTGAGTCTCCCCAGGTTGAAATGAGAAGCAACTCATTGCACCAGTAAATAACTTGTTTCCAGCTGAAACATAACTGCCAATGGAGTAATTATCCAATAGGAGGCTCGTACCTGTTTGCTTAGTTAGATCCAGGTGGTGACTGTTTTCTTTTTTTGGCCAGCAGTGTACTTTGGCAGTAAAACTGAAGGGCTGGAAAAATATTTGAACTAGAAGTTTCAAATGTTAATACTATGCCAGCTTTGTGACATAGATTTGCCTAAAATATTGCCTACACCTGTGTGTTTGTTCTTAATTCAGGGTCTTTTTTATGCAACTTGCATAACATATATTATTGTTATTATTGTACTCAAGTTATTAATCCCAGTTCCTGACAAAGACATATAAAGTCAAATAAACAAACAGAAAAGCTGTGGTGGGAATATTCCCTTCAGAAATGCATGGAACAGGTTAATACCATAGATATCAGGGTCAGACAGGAAGATCCACATAATGGGACAGCAGACACTTTCAGCTCAGACTCTCAGAATCAGTGATAGCACAGTTTAGTTTAAAATAACATGTTTGCATCCGGTTACTGGCACAGGCACACACAGCTGCCATTGTATAGTCCAAAGTTTGAGTAAAAGCTACAAGAAGGAAAATAGGAAGAACTGCTGTGGGGAGTAAGTAAAAAAGCAGCCATATTGGAAATAGTATGAGTAACAGAAGAAGGTACTAGAATATCCTAATATACCAGAACATATATTTGCATTTTTTAAAAGGGTTTTCATGTATGATGTAGCTATCTTTTTTGTAGCAAGCACAGAATTTTTTGAGTATAGGGATCTTACTACATCCAAAAATGAATGATTTGTCAGTACAGTCTGTGGCATTTAAACACAGTTTAAAGTAAACACACTTAAATCTTTAGAATTATTATTCATAAGGAGAGATCAGAATGGCTTACAAGAGTCATGCAAAATATTCATGCTGGTAAACAATGTCTTGAAAAGTCATTGTCATTTCTGTTCCTAGAATAGCTTAGCAGAGATGTTTTAATATTGCTGACAACCTGCTGTCTTAAAGTTTATCTTCTTTCACATTCTGGGAGGAGCATGATCTTCAGGATCTCTGTTTCTCTTCATTTGAAAAAAAGGAAACAGAAGTGCTTCTTCATTCATTATGTCTCCAGAAAGTGCTGTTTTCAGTAGGATATGATCTTTTTTCTTATTATTCTAACAGCAAGTCGTGGGGTTCAAGGCAAAATATGCATTTTTTTCTAAAATTACTAAGTGGAAAAATATATAATATTTCACCCACTGACCTATTCTCTGGATTTTATTCATTCCTCTGATTGCATTTTCCTGTTTTAAATTGTTTCAATTCATGCCATGCAACATTTGCTGGAGATGAGGAGCAGCTTCAATGCTGAGTTGAAGAGAAGGTAGTGGAGGTGGTATGGAAGACTCTTGCTTGTTATGAGAATTTGAATGAGTTCCTGCTTGTACCATCTGATTTGTCCATCCAAGTGCCTGTCTTTGGTTAAATTCTGTCAAAGTTGGTGAAAATGGACAATATTAGGACTTTAGGGACATGTCATGAACACATTCAAAATGCACTGCAAGATTGGAGAGATGGCTTGTATTTTCTGAAATCTACTAGACTTCAGTGTTTTCTTCTAGGTCCGGTAGCTGAGTACAGATCAGTAGGGAGTGGAGCAGTAGGAAGCTTAGTTCAGCTTTTATTGTCCTCAGTAGAGCTGAACTGATCTAACAGCTACAGAAAAAAAAAAGATATGACTGGAGATCCTTCAAACAAAATATGTCATCTGTAAAGCAATAATTATATGGAGCTGTGGAAATAGTGACCTCCAGACCCAACACTCATGATATTTATTTGTGAAGCTTCTTCTGTGCTTCGTTTGCTTCAAAAGTGGAGGAAGGATTTGAAGGGCTCATACCTCTTTTCTGTAGAATATGATAATGGAAATAGTGAGAAAGTAAAACTCAGTTTTTTCACCTTGATAATTTTTCAGTTTCTGCACTGAACATATTAGGGAAAAAGTCAAACAGCAGCACTTGAGATATTTACTGCTGTCCTCTTCATGATGAGAAAGTGTTGGTTGAGTTAGAAGCTCAGCACTGCAAGGAAAGATGAGAAAAAAATCTGTCAGCATCCAAAGATTATAAGCAATAACGCTTGATCCTTCAAACACCAGACTATGGTTCACATTGCCATTTTTGTGGATGGGTAGTCATTGATAGTTCAAAAGTCTAATAGTTAATATTTTTTATAAATGATTTAATACATTTTATTGTTTATTGGATTTATTTTTTACACAGAATGAATACCATCCAGGTCTGGTGTAAAGAAAGGTCAGGTCACTAGTGATGATGCAGGTGGGTAAAATAATGTTTTGGTTCATTTTCACTAACATGGTGACTTAAAATGGTTGAGTTGACAGCACCAGCCTTTACTAATATCAAACAGATTGTGACTTATAACAGCATTTTATTTTAAAAGTTAAACACTATCAGGAGCATTGGAAAGCAGTGTTGGAGCTATGTTTTCCTAAGGTTTCATATCTATTGGAACAAAAAGCACACAGAAGAATAGAAACCAAAATCTCTAATTGGCCTTGAGTCACAGAGAGCAAATGAAACTAAATGCCTGCAATGGCTCCGTTCTACCTACCAGATTTAGGATGTTTGAAGCAGCTGGTGCAGCCTTCACCAATCAATGTTTCTATGACTCCATCTAATCCTAAATCCACAGTTGACTGGCAAGATGGTCAACTGTCATTTAGACCCAGAGAGCCAAACAGCAGGGGATTTAGGAGAATCAGTGAGCAACATTGCAATTATTTTATCCACCCTCACATAAAGAGGTTTACTGTTTTATTTCCTCTGCTGTTAAACTAACACCCAGTATGAAACCACATAACATGCAAGTCTTTTTGCCAAAAGCAACAATACTAAATTAGATTTGTTTTCTTGCCATATATAGTGTAGACAAATTTACTGGTGCTCCTGATAAAGATGCATGAAAAAGCATGAAAATAAAATATTTTATTTAGAGTCTTTAATTGCAGCAGCATAATCTCAACAACAAAAGGAAGAATCCAACCTTTTTCAAAGAGTACATTTGTTTAGTGGTGACAATAATCCTATATTAACATATTAATACTATAATACTATTAATATACATTAATACTTTGTAAAAATTCCTTTTCCAAACAGGAGAAGTAAAATTTTTTCAGAGTGAGGGGTCTCTGTGGTCCAGGTTTCTCCTCCTCAGATTGCCCTTTGTATGAATGTTGCTAGAAATGAACTCGTCTTGCTTTAATATAAATAAGCACACCTTTTAAAAAAAATAATCTTTCTTTTTTTTTGCTGACTGATTTTAAATGTAACTACTTGTAAATGAAGCAGAAAATAGCTGCATCTTTAGCTGCAAAGTAAAACATTGTAACTGTCAACATTCATTTATGTTCTCTTGCTCTTGTGTGTGTCTGAGTTCCAGAATAACAATTAATAAGCAAGTAGGTCATGTAACATGTTAAGGGATTCAGTGTTTTCTTGAGAAAGTAAAACTCATTTTTTTCCTCTTGGTCTTTCTTTCAGTTTCTACACTGAAAATATTAGAGTAAAAAACAAATAATTGGTTTTAATCAAATGTTAAAACCAATTATTTCTGAACACAGATCCCCTCCCAGTTCCTTCCCTCCCCCCAATAAATGTAATTAAAGGTTGGAATCTTCTTTTTTCTACAGGCTGATATTATGCAACTATGGCAAAATATTAATTTATTTTAAGGCTGTTTCACATCTTTATCTACTTTATTCAGTAACACTCTTTTTAAATTCCTTGACCAAATGACCAAATGAAATGCAAGCCACAGGTCAGTGGCTGCTAGGCTTCAAAGATGCTGCTGGCAAAGAGTCCATTGTGATATTTACAATGCTAAAAATTATGAAAGACATTTTTACTTTGCCACAGGCATTCAGCTTTCAAATAATTCCCTTAAATTTGTGCAAGACTGCAAGAAAGAAAATGGATTCCTCTTAATATGTAGTTTCCAATGTAAAAGTTGTCTCTGTGTGTGGGTGTGTATGTCCTTTGTGTCAGTACAGTAACATTAGAGACATTAGTTCGACACTCCCACAGCAAACCCAGCATGCAAATACACTATAAACAAAGCTTGATTATGACACAGATTACGTCTGGTTAACCCACAACAAGAATTCAAATGCAGAAGTCGTTGAGGAGGCTGCGCAGTTCTCTGATAAAACAATTAGCAATTGGCAATTAAGTTCAATCTATAAAATTGTTAAATTGTCAGAGTTAAATTTTTAAACCAGAGGACTGCAGCCAACCAGGACCAGGTTGAAGTCCAGAAAAAAATAAAGAAAGAAGTAAAGAAAGAAATAAACAAACAGTAGTGAACCTCTGTTGGTGTTTCCCACAATTCTTGTTCAGACCTCACAAACAGTTTTAGTTGCATCACATCAGTGATCATTAATTTGATTTTGTTACAGTTAGTGTTTGCTCACATGACATTCTGCAATCAATCACCCTGCACCTGTGTGAGATGGAAAAAGCTGAAGTGGCGTTTGGAAAGGCAGTTTGGCCCTGATGTGGAACAAACAGAGGCTATCAGAAAGAAAAGGACTATGAAACATAAAACAAAATAAACGGAAAAGAAAGTGTTACAGCGATACACAACCACAAACACGGGGTGAGGACAAACAACACAAACAGTGCACAATACAACTGTGGAGTTCACATTCTTACATGATGAAGGGAATTTTCCTTTGTTTCTTTCTGTCCTCCATCATTTCATCACACTTTTCTGTCTTGCCCAGAACTTTTCCTTCTCCATCTCCTCTCTTCGATGTTGCTCAGTTGATAGACTACTCAGAACACATCATTTAAAGCACTTACACCTCGTTACCTCTTCAATAACATTTCACTCTATTTTTTTCATCAGCTTATTTTCTTTTCCTGTCTCCTCCTCAGTTAAATCCCCTTTTAAGTCAGTTTTTCTATTCATATGCAAAAAGTAGTTCATTTAGCCATTTTATGTAAATGCACTATGTGCATAAAAGGCTGGTGTCTCACAAAAGTGATTTTCTATTATTTGGGATGTGAAGGCAAGGGGACGTCACAAGGAGCAAGGAGCCAGGATACATAGTTGAATAGTGAATGTAAAATAGCATTTTGGAGCAAGGTGACCAGAGCATGTGATAGAAACATGCACAAAAGAGTTAATTTCTTTTTCTCCAGTCTTTTTTTCTATACATACAATGCATAAAGTTGGAAAACATTGCAGAAAGGAATCACAATAAAAGTATTGGAAAATAGATACCTGAGTTGTCAATGAATAAAAAAAAACAGTGTAATGGAAAGAAGCTCAACAAACTCTAATGTCAAATGAAAACATTTCATAATTTCAGATATTTGACTTCTTAGTTAAATTCTGTTTCTTATACATACTCACTTCTGGAATATGAATTAAAAGTTAAATTACAATTGTGGCAAAATATTAGTGAATAGTCATACACTCATACAGTATTTTCTGCATTAAAATAATATCTTCTGAACTCACTGCAGTTTAAGTGAAACCACAGACACCAGGGCATTACAGACTAACAATTAGAATGATGTGTCCAAACTATAAATGCAGAAACTTTGGTGAGAAGCAGTCTTGGAAAGAGAGAGTTTTCTTTTTTCACTTGCAGCAGAGGAGTTGAGATATTTTTTTTTTTTAGTTTCACTGAATTAGTTCTACTTTTGCTTCTACTTGCATATATCTGAAAAATACATAGCTATCACAACAGCTCTTGAATAGAAAAGCAAATAAAAATGAAGTATCTCAACATCTTTAACAAAGCAGCTTCATAGCAGTTACTAGAAATGGCTCCCCTTCCCGTCCTGAAAAAATAATCTGTCCCTCCCTCACCCATCCCCATTACAGTAGCGAGGTTCATCTGTTCCCACCAACATGCATCATTTCAGCCCCTCCTGTTTCCTCCTGCATTCACTGAGATTACAGTAGCTTTGTTCTGCATGCCAACATATGCTATGTGTATGCGTCCAGACGCACACACTCTTACAGCAGTCTAAATGTTTTATATACATTGCTTAAGTTTTAAACTAAAATACCAAGCTTTCTTAAATTATTATTCACATATCTGTAATTGCTGCTTGCGTTGGAAGACCATGCAAATTGTCTACATATTTACAGTGTTGTGACAAGCAGAACCCTCAGGTCAAGTGACTGATGCAGTCATAAGGAACATTTGACCGTAAAGAGACAATGAAGAGTGGGAATTGTATATATCTGTTTATAACATACAATGTATATAAAAAAAGTTAATTTTTTTCTCTTATTTAATCATATGATGCAACTGGCTGTGATGCTATTTTAATGAATGCATACAGCATTGGGGGGACCCTGTTTCTGCTTGTAGTTCCATGTTTTCTAATGGAATATTTATTTGTCAGTCAGTGTTGAATTAGTTGCCCTTTGACATTTAACTGTCCTCTGTCTATCACTATAATAGACATGAACTCATTTTCTTCACAAGTTGAAATCACATTGTAGCCGTAGCTCTGATCTCAGTATGCAACTTTAACTGGATTTTAAAGATCTGCATTTTAAATGCATTTAATAAAAGCTCTGCTTTAATAAAAATTCAAGCTCTTCATTTATCAAATCATCCTAAACTGTGTTCTCAGGTGTCAATAAGGAAGAAATTTGTATTTTTTTAATACTGTTTTCATTTATATATATATATATATATATATATATATAGTAAAATCTTATTCTCTCTCTCCCAGAACACCTTAAGAGCATGAGTGATGAATGTAAGAGCAGGAGTCGGGGCAGCTCAGCTTCCTTCCATCACCATTACTTTATGGCCTGTTGCAGAATTTCTGCACAACAATCTTGTGTAAAAAGCAAAACCTTTAGAAGTCTTTATAGAGAAAAATTATGACAAAGATGTTGAGACAGATTAATCCTAATGAATGCCAAAGTAAACGTGAAAACAATTATGTCTTGGTGTCTTTCTTTAAGACTAAAAAAGCAAAAGAAACAAATCCAGGTTGGAAAATATGGATGCATCTTTGTTGAGAGGTAGATGCAGGTCAGGGCAAACTCTGCTATCCTTTTAATCTCAGCCATTTTTCAATATTCCTCCTCGTTGTTCCCTTCTTCTTTTCTTGTATTTGGCGTCTGCTCTTCTACCATGGGCTGTCACTCCAGTAGCCATTCATGGTGCCTCCGACTAAGCAGTCGCAGCCGAAAAAAAGACAAGATGGACAGACAAAAGAGGGAAGGTAGGGTTTGGGGTAAAGTTTGGGATAAAAACAGGGAAAGACAGAGAAGCCAAAAAGGGAGAAAACTAAAAATACTGATTCTTTTTGCAGATTCAAGTAGTAATGCTATGGATGGCAGTGGCGGTAAGTGAAATGTCAATCAACTCAGACCTGAGGAAAACCCAGCTTCTCATCCTGATGCTGAGCTGCATGCACTGAACACATAACATAAAGTCAGTTAAAGTCAAGGGTAACCAGGGCAACCACTGGCTTCTGTTGTTAACGTCCAACCTCAAGCTGATGGCTCCAACACAGGATCTGTCCTGAACCACAAATATAGACTCTGCTTACACTGCCTGACACTGAAAGTGTTAAACTACAACACAAAACAGAAGATGTAAGAGAGAACTTCATGAGAAAACTGATCTCCCTGTTGCTTCTTTTAACCAAAACTATACTTTGTCTCCAAACTCACAAACTGACCAATTAACTTTAAACATTACTTGATTTTATAAGATTTTCCATATGGCATACATCTTGGATTAACAGCAATTTGACTAATACCATCTCCTTATACTGTATGAAAGATCCATCCAGGTGATGACATTCTGACTCTTTAAAACCTAAACTAATCATTGTATGACAAATTCAGGTTTACAAAGAAATAGCAGGTTTTACAGCTCAGTGTTTGGAGGAGAGCTCAGGTGAGAGGGCAGTAGATGGTGGGTGAAGTTCTGGAAGAAATCTGTTGTTACAGTGAAGGCCGAGCTAAACATGTTCATATGTTGTAATCACGTTTGCTTTCATTTTTCCCCAAGTGAATAAAAATGAATGTTACATGCACCAGCTCTACAGTGTTAATCCCTTTTGACAGTGATTCCCAACAACAATTGGATTGTGACACTTTAGAAGAAAAAACATAATACCCTTACTTATTAATTATTTATTGCTTGATTCAATATGGAATCTTTGTAAAACGTGATTAACAATATATTAGTTTCTATAACTTCTAACTCAGAGATATTTTACATCCCTCAGAGTTTGGGACTCTAGAGAAGCAGCTATCAAGTACACCTACAGAGGAAATGGGGAGGAATTAGAAGCAGAGCTCAAGCTTGTTGTGGAGGCTTTTAGTTGATCAAATTTCTCTCTGGCGTCTCTCAGTTTACAGCAGTTTTATATTACAAGGAAAAATTTTACTCTGCCAGCTAGGTGTTTTTAAGGTGCTGAGTTTTGAGGATGTATGACTAATTGCTTTTACTTTATTTAGTTTACTAATGGGTATTCTATATGCAGTTATTTCAAAAACGTACAGTTTACATACCATAGTTATTGTGTTTGCTGAAGTCTTAGCATTATTTTTCTTCACAGCTACTCTTTAGCATTGAGTGACAGGTCAATCAGCAACAGGCAAGGATTAGTATAAGGTAACTAGACAACTAAGTTATTCTCAGTGTTAACTAACCAAGACCTGTTAGTAGGTAAAGTTTGTTAGTGGAAATTGTATTTCCAAATACAATTGCAAAATGTAATTTTTTGTCTTAGATCTCTCTATAATTAAGGATTTCTGAAGCAAATGTTTTAGAGAATGCAATGAAGGACAAAAGAACAACTTATAAATTCTTATAAGCTTATAAGCACTTCTTCATTGTTATTGCTTTTGTGTTATTTGCATGTAGTCTTTTCTTTTTGGGTGAGCTACAAGATGGATGGGATGGGGGAGTGACATCGCCTGAGGCCAGACGGCTCATAGGTCTCGAAGGTGGAGTTGGTGATTGGAGTGAGTCGCAGTGGACCCCCCGTCATCCCGGAAATGTTATTTAGGCTCCGTGACTTCTCATAACCTGTGACTACATGACATGCAGAGGCCAAAAGGTAATGGTTTAATCAGGGTGAAGATGATTCACAACAGATATCAGAAGGTGAGGGTGTTAATTATATACAAACGGTTTGGAATGGAAAACCACAGATAAATAATGTTTTCATCGATGTTATGTTATGACAGCATTGCACATCAAATACAGCAAGAATAAACCATTTGTTAAAGTCAGAAACATATTAAAATGAAATAAAGTATAAAATCAATAAAAGTAATCCCAAAGAAACCCAATGCGAAACACATAACACATGTTCCAGAGTGAAAGAAGGATTTTTGAAAGAAAGACAGATGGATGGAGGGACAAACAGATGGAGAGACAAACACAGACAGACAGAGACAGAACAAGCTGTCAGTTGCCATTATATTAATGAACTAACTAGAGGTGGCACTCTGCTGACCAAACAAAACATTTATGTTTAAGGGGGATTTTGCATTGTAGAACAAAATGTTTTAAGTAACATATTTTAACATATTTTCACTCTACATCCACTATATTAGTTTAGATTCTTAAGAACACTGTAACAGCACTTTAAAAGGAAATCATATTGAGCAAAACACAAACAATAATACATCCTTTACAGATTCCTCGTTACATTTTTCCTCCCAGCTCTTTTGGCCATTACAAAAGTTGGAAGAACTCACCCTGAAAAACACATATCAAGACGGAAGTACAGACAGAGAGACAGGAAGACAGACTGACCATCAATTACAGGCTTGCAGTAAGCAATATTTTTGTCCGGCATATGATGATCATATTCAGATTAACTGTCAGAACATTTTAAAGGGACATTTAAAGCATCACACATTTTGATTTCCAGAAAATGTCAAAACTACTCAAAACAAAGATATTAGCGAACAATGCTTGATTTTCAAAATTCCTTACAGTTTTCTGATTTGCATTTCATGTGTTTGTTTCTTATGAGCAAACAAGTTCAGGAGGACCTTTTAAAAGTGAAACTTATTAGTTAAGTTTACAATACAACGTTTGGGCACAAGTTTGTCTCTTCAGTTTAAAGCCATTTTAGTCAAGGAAGTACAGTTTTAAGAGTTTTATGCATTTGGCTGTTCATGTGCAAAAAGCATTTCTGAAATGAAGAAAATAACCAAAAACAATGAACAGTGAAGACCAATTTTGAATTTGTATTGCTTGAATTGTGAAAAGCTGACTTGTTCAGATGAAACTTGAAAACTTGAAAAGTGTTCCATTTGGTCACATTCTGTTGAATCATACACAAATTGTGGTTGAACTGTATTGTATCAAATCAAATCTGTGACTACTGATCATATATTGGATTATTGTTAAGCAGCAATGTCTACATACATTAAAGACAAAAGAGTTTCAGACTGACTCAAGTTGCTCTTAAGTTGGAAAAAATAAAAGACTTCAGACTCGCAGACTTTGGAGCCTTGACTCTGGCTGTTGGTCTGAGATAAAGACTCAGACCAAAACTTTGTATCTCATGAATGAAGACTGAAATGAAGCCAGTATGTGAGCTGTAGACTGCTCATCTGGCACATGTTTTACTGTGAAAGGATGACGGTGTTATTGGACAGTAACGCTGGTAGAATATGGAAATTAACGGTTCATAGAAATCTGTTCATGTTAGTTGTAGCTTGACAAGTGAATACTGAATTCAGTGATTGAATCAATTATGAGACGAATTAAATAGCAGTGATAAATCAGCCCTTATGGGAAGCCAATCTTCTTCAGCAAAGGCCTAATTATAAGTCACTGTCCTCTTCTGTTCTCCTGTTAGAGGTTTGGCTGACTGACCTGTCCACCAGGTCATGTCTGCATGTTTACAGTTATTAATAGTCACCCCACTGATGCCATCTACCCAAATTTCTTGCTATATTCAGCAACATTTCAGACAAAAAAATCAGTATAAGTTGGAATCGGCAAGTCAGGTTTATTAAAACTCAGTAACTGGTGATTGACCAGAAAACTGCAATCAGAGCGCCCCTAAAAAAACATAATTTCCCCAGCACTAGTGATACAACTTTATTTATAAAGCACTTTCAAAACAATAACAAAGCGCTGTATAGAACAGAATACTCAAAATATGCATAGGACAAAAGAAAATAGACTATAATCAAATCAGTAAAAGCTCAAACTGATACAACAGAAAAAGTCTCAAAGTGTGTCAGAGGCCAAGGAACAAAAAAACGTTTTCAGAAGAGTTTTAAAAGTGGACAATAAAAGGTCACTTCTGTTGTGTAAAGGTAGATCACATTAGCAGACATTCTCTCTGCTAAGCTAGCGCTAACATTACATGGACATAAAACCCTTCAAACCAAACCATACTGATTGCAATTTATAAGGAAGGAGTGGACAATATGAAGACAGTGATATTAGCGTGTGTTAACTTTATTACTCATTCATCATTACAAAGGAATTAAAAGTTTAAACTTTTTTTGATTCATCCAGAGATTCAATATCAACACGTTTGAATCTGTGTGTTATTTTTATTATATCATATTTCTTAGGGCATAAATGCCTGTTTCTTTTCCTAATGGGGTAAATATCATAATTGAGCAATTTTCAAAGTAATACACCTTTGCTTTTAGCTGATAATTTGGATGGTGAATAAAATGCTATCAAAATATACATTTTAATAAATATGAAAAATAGTTATCAAATATTCATGAGGTAATGTAGGCCTTAAGACAAACTGGTTTGGTACCCTAAACCACAGACTTGGAGGTGCACTAATGTTGTGAATGTAATAACAGAATGGCGTTAGAGACTTGAAGCTTGACTCTGACTTGTGAAATACTTGAGACTTGACTTGGACCAGGGGTCCTCGCATCCAGCTTCCTGCAGCTTTCAGATGTGTCTCTGCTTCAACACACCACAGTGAAATAATGAGGTTATCAGCAGGACTCTGGAGAGGTTGACTGGACACTGAGGAGGTGATTGAGGTGTGTTGGACCAGAGACACACCAACCCTCCAAGCCTGGACTTGAAGACCCCTGACTTAGACTTTCTGCTTAACAACTTGAGGAAATGACTAGGAAAAACATCTCTGCTACAGAAACTAAGAGAAAAATATTATAATAAAACAAACTTTTTTTCTGCATAATAATGCAGCACTGTGCATAATGTATTTGTAAATTGACAAGCAAAATGTTTGCAATAAGCAAAGGAGATTTTACAAACAGACCAAACTAAGTGACAGGCATGTCATGGCCACAATCCTGTGTTAGTTAGGTCAACGAAAATAATGATGGCTTTGTTTGTTGCCTTATGATTCCTCATCTTATAAAAATTGTTTTGCTTTGGCATGCGACCACTTGGCATAGCATACAAGGAGCAGCTGACCTTTAAAAAGCACAGTCTGCAGGTAGCTTCTATCTAGAGATTTCTGGCATTTGTTCATTTCAATCAAGACTCTTAGCATGTCTAAAACTAACTCATTAACCTTGTAGCGCAAACCTTAAAGTGACTGGATTGTTCAGTAATGCCATAGTAAGATGAATACAAGCAAATGCAAAATAATATTAATACCTGCAAGGTATTATTGCACATGACTTAAGCCACGTTAGTTCTGGCTTCATAAGATTTTTTTAACGGTTTGACAAGTTTCACCACTTATTCTCTTCATTAATGGAAACGCAAGAGGCAAAGCTTTTAATCGCAGCAAATCTGCAGTGCTGTGACATGTACATACCTCCACTGGTCAGACTTTAGTAACACAACGAAGAGGAAGAGACTGAGGAGGATAGCCTGAAGATGGAATGATACACCAATGTTAGATGTTTATGGGGAAAAGACGACACTTGGGAAGATACAGAGGATAAAGCAGAGCCCTTCAAAAGCAACATGGGCTAATATAAGACTGGAAGAAAGAGTGAATATGCTCATTGTGTGATAACACAATTAATCTAGAAACTGTTTTCCTCTTTGATTTTAGGAAAATGTAGTTTTAGTGATAAACAGACCTTTTTGTGCCTCTGTTCATCACTTGATAATTATTTGGCCTTTTACTATAGTAAAGATTTCTGTCTAAAGACTGATTTAGTGTTCTGCTCAGTGTGTATCTATTTAGTAATTCTTAGTAACTTGTTTTCCTTTACTCAAATGTTTTTATCCAGTAATCACCTCCTTAGTGTATTTGTCAGATCGTCAAACTCCTGTAGCTCTTTGTCCCTCATGTTCCTGAGTGTTGATTGTTATTCCACCTGACTCTAACTTTCTGTAAGCTTTGGACTCAGTCGTCTTATTAAAACTTTCCTCATTCCTCCTTTTTGATTCTCAATACATCACAGAGTATCATTCAGGGGGACTGACCCAAATCAATTCTGATTGTTTTGTATGATTCTCCTGACCTGACCTTCTGTTTGATTAAGTGTTATATACAAATAAGAATCCTGGATGTGACTGAATTTATTTTTTACTTCTATGCTTTGAATATCTCATAGAGCATTGTTTAATCCATTATCTTAAATTTAGAAAGTCTATCGTAGCTACCAAATCTATCAAGACGTGTTCCTCTGGCTAAACTGACAAGCCAGGGCAAAAGAGAAATGATCAGAGGGTAACCATGGTAACTCTAGAGGAACTGCACTGTTTGAGTTTCTCTACACTGTATCTCAGGTAACCATTTTCTAATTAACCTTGAGTGAAGATTTTTGGACTTTCCAACGTCTGAAAGGAAACTTCTTCATGTGCATTGTGTGCAACACTTCCTTCTCTGAGTAAAAATAATCAGTCACATGACTTTGACTCATTTGAAATACTTTTGAGCTAAAACAAAATTGGAAGCAGGTGGGATTTTATTCAGAAATAATTTCAAGAGTTTTCAACTTAATGCAGCTGACTCTCAACAGTGGCCACATGCAGGTTACAGACTTGATGCAGTCTGCTGAATTTCCTTAGACATAACTTTGAAACTGTCTCTATGATTGGTTTGAATTTCGAGACAGGTAGTTTCTTTTAAAAAGTATGAAAAGCTACTAAATACTTGATAACTGATAAAAAAGAAAGAAAGAAAAATCACAGTTTTAGACAGCTTTGTTGGGCTTTAGGGTTTTTGAAGTAGCACTTGAAAAGCAAAATAAATTTGACTGGCATGTTGTTAAGAACTCCTACAGTGTGCTCAATTTACATTAACATTTAAAGAAAAACTAACTACCAATGCAGACAGATGTCATTATATTTTCTGAGTTGCTCTGATTCTGATCTGTGATGTAAGCTAAGTTCAGTCAGTTATGTGGTTTGTCTGTCTTTCTTTCTCCCTTTTGCTTGTCAAACTGTTGATCTTGCCAGATTGTGTCCTAACTGACCCAGTTACCAAATAAGAAGGTACACTGTAAGAAAAAAAAAAATCTCTGATTTACAGTAAAATACCAACAGCGGCGGTTGCCAGAATTAGTTAGTTATGACATACGGTAAAACTTTGGCAACTCCAGCTACTGGTATTTTACAGTAAATGTTTTGTTTTGTTTGCTTTTTTACAGTGTAATGTATTTGTAGTTTTTCTTCTTTAAGTTGTACTTTTGCATACACAACTTTCATTTTTCCTCAGAAGTCTGTCTTTGCTGCAGAATGCAGATAAGATACACAGAAATTGTTTTTTTAGGAATGAAACATTTTACTAGATTGTCATAGGTATTAATTTTGTTTCACCTTCTGAGGTTTTTTCAAATTATTTCCATGTATATAAAATTACAGTTAGTTGAAAAAGGCTTGTAATGTTGCCATCATTCCATTCATTATCTCTACCAGCTTGCCCTTGCAGGGTCGTGGGTTACCTCGCACATATCTACAGGTGGGCTTTGTGTCAATAAATGCTTGAAATTGTGTTTAACTTTTTTTTTCAATATTGAAAGGTGTAAGCTGCAGTTGCTGTTAAGTGGCAGCTTACAAGTAGTAAAGAAATAAAATGTATGACAAAAAATGTCATAACAGAAAGGACATGTTGCACTAGACTTTCTTTGGATAGAAACACTATTTGGCCTCAGGTTTCATCTGTAAAATGTGCACAATGCATCCTTTACTCTTCTTCCAAAGGGAGTTTATTAACCATGTAACATGTGGCCAGAACAGATCACCAGCTGGTTAAATTAGAAAGCCTCCACAAGTGACAAGAATTCAAAAGGCGGGAGCAAGAACAGAACTGAAGAGAAGAAGCATTTCTAAGAAGAATAAAGTCCAGTTGCCTTTTGTTGAGACAAAAAACTACAAATCACTGTAGATGCACCTTGATGAACTTATGTGCTATTTATAAATGGAGACAACATGTTGATGCAGTGACATCAACATGTGTTGTGGTCTTTGGAAAAATTTCACTTAATCTGTCTGACCCTAGAGGCTGATATGGAGCCAACACTTTTACTGGAAACAAGTGCCAACAAAGCTGGACCGGCATGGCAAGAAAAGAAGGTTCACACTCCATGTGTGAGATGCCAATATGAAAGTCGTTTGGGTTTGAGATGACTTGTGCTGACAAGAAGAAGGTAATTACAGTTTGATTGCATAACAGTGTGAAAAAAAAACCCTCAAAATATTTTATGCCACAGAGAAATGTTATAAATGAAGCAACATGATTCCACCAGTGCACACAAACACCTTATGGCCCTGTAAAAACCTTTGTCCAAAGTTTACATGGGCTGTCACAGCAATCTTAGGTTGTAGGTAGCAAATTTCTGTGATACTTAAAGGGGCGGTATTATGGGTTTTCCAGGCACTAAGAGCCATTTTATAGTACAATCAACAAGCTATGCCACCATCAGTTGTTATAAAATTTGATTTCTTAATTTAATGTCTTGAAATTGACCTTTGTCTCTTTAAGAAGCTTCTGCTCTTTTTGACACTCTGCTTTCAGCATGTCATCATAAGAATGCCTTTCCATTATGCCATTTGCAGCCGTTCTAAGGAGCGTTGCACTGAGAAGTAATTCATATGATGAGCTCAGCAGATGCTCAGTTCCACCAGCTGTTCACTAACTGCTGCTGTCACTAGTATGGAGGAGCTGAGAGGCAGTAGCTGGAGACAGCTCCAAGGAGGAGCTCTGTGAGCGCAAACATTTAGGGATTTAGGGATCCCTGAATGGTTTCCATGGGAGATTAAAGGATTCCTCAAACATGTATGAAATAATGTTGTTTTGATATAACATGATCAAAACAGCACTCCAGGTATGTTTTTGATGACATTATGACATGATGTAAAGCTCATATTACCACCTCTCCCCCTTTAATACTTAAAGCTTTATTAGGCAGGTATTCATGAGCAATAACTGAGACTGAAAACTATTTAGCTATTACTTTTTTATAATCAGGATTATTTAGGTCCACCTTACCTTAACTTGGATATAAATTACTAACTCTTAACAATTGCACTAGCATTTGTTAATGTAGTAGCCAAACCAAACCCATTGTTGCACAACAGCTCTGACTGTGCAGTGAGTGAGATGATATGCCAATGGCAAAAGAAACATTCCCAGGTCAAAAGATACAGGAAATGCAGAAAACTGAGCATTTTGAAGCCGCGTATTACACTAAAATGTTGAAAGAAATGATTGTTATCGAGAATGATTTTTCTCTTGAATTGGTAATTAAAGCAACAACACTTCTAATTGATCATCAATGAGTGTAAACACACTGATTAAGCAATGAAAACAGTCCCACTCAGAGACTCTTATGACCACACAGTTCATATCTGTTGAGTTAAGGGATATTAGCCAACATATAGATTTGTCCACACCACTTAAGCTCAGATTGAACAGGCCGTACCAACTGCAAAACCACCTCTGTAGATAAACAGCAGATGTGTGAAAAGACTTCCAGACTTTCTCAGGAAAAATGGATGGATGGGGCCAGTATATGGAGCTTATCTAGAAAGAACATTATCACATGAAAAGAGCTAAATTCTTCAGCCTGCTATTGCCTGTGTACCGCAGTAGTGCCACAGTCACATTGCTGCATCTGATTCAACAAAGACAAGCACAATATGTTGCAGATGCAGAGAATGCATTGCCACAAATGATGCTGGCCTGAGTGGTGAAAGTGACAACTGGAGGTCATGAGACTAGACTTCTCCTGAGGAATAGAGACACCTAAAGTTTTCCTTAATCCTTAAATCAGAAAAGGAAGTTTTGATGAATTTATGTTTGTGGTAAATGTGTATGTTAGTAATTTGAGTTCAAGTTAAACTATTTATGGACAGCTTGTCATGATCTGTGTTTTTCTGTTTAGTTATTTTGGGATTTTCTGTGTTTAGTCCTGTTTCCCTGAGTCTCTGTGTTGTCCTGTCAGCCCTTGATTGTTCCCAGGTGTGTGTCGTTAACTTGATTATCCCCTGTGTATTTAAGTCCACCTGTTGTCTCTGTCTCTTGTTGGGTCCTTGTCAAACGTACATTATATGTCATTTGTCTGCCTGTCATCACAGTAGAACTGTAAAGTCCTGTGTTGGTTTAGCTCTCTTTTTCAGTCCTCAGTTTTTCAGTTGCTACCGGTAATTAGCTGTGTGCTAACTCTCTGCCGTGCTGCCTGTTCTGGACTTTTGAGCTTTCTTCATTAAATCCATCATCATCTTTATCACAACCTGGGTGTCTGCGTCTCTCCTCACCACCTCGCAACCACCACACCTGACACAGCTTCAATGTATTGATAGGGGCAGGAACAGCAACTCCTGAGGGCATAACACTCACTATGCAACTGTGGTTTGTGAGCAGTCTATCTTAAACCAAAGATGGGCAGGAGGACATTGTAGTGACAGTGTCACTACTGTGATTTGTAGTTATGACATCACAAATACAAGTCACAGTGGTGATTTGTACATCACCAGATATAAAGTTATCTTCCTTTACTCTCATTGTGTTGATGGCAAATGTACCTATGTTATTGTACAAGACACTTAATATTTCAGCACTTAGAAGAACCTCAATAAAATCTAGCCAGGAGACGCAAAAGGCTTTCAAGCCTTCAGGCTTTACTTAACATTGGATGAAAGGGTGAAAGGTGTTTTCTGATGTGGATTATGTTTTTTAAAAAGTGACTAGTAAGCATTCTTGGCCTCATTTCTTTCTGAGCACATGCAATTTTGACAGAGGGGTGTTACATTTAGCCAACATAAACCACAAATACAAATCTCATTTTATGAGCTTATAAATTGAACAAGTTAATGCCAGAAAAAAAAACACTCCCTCATATGCACTGTATATAAATCAGTATGCATAATGTTGCGACTTTTTGCCACTCTGGTAGATATTACCATATTACTGCCCAATCCTAGTGTTTTGTCATCTAATAATGGCCTGTTGAGCACAACAGCATTCATGTTCTATCCCAAAAAGACAGTGAAAACATTTGGTGCTTCGTCAGCAGGTCTTTAAAACACTTCAGTCTGCACAATTTGCCCTAATCAATTTGAATCAATAGGACATCTTGGGCTGCTGCTTCAGCTGTAAGATGAAACTTGTGTTAACTATCAAGAGATGGAACATGAAATCAACAAACCAATCTACAGCACAGTAGTTGTTTTCACTCTGGAACCCTTCCCAAAACAAACATGCACAGTTAAAGTATTTTATTTTTGTTTTTCCATTTTTATTATTAGTATTCCTACATCACGGTGTTGCTTCTCTCTTCATTTGCTATTATAAATCTAATCAGAAATCTGGTTGTCTTCTTTCTCTTTGCTTAATGTCATTTGCATACTATGGGATAATATGCTATATGGGCACTTGTTTTGGGACAGTCTTTACCCTAGCTGTAAGTACCAGAGTGAGAAGAGGCTGGGTGTGAGGAGGAGAAGGAGGAGGAGGAAGAAGAGAAGGAGAAAGGAAAGATCACTACGTACAAAACACAGACGATGACAAAAAAGGGACAGATGTAGAGACAAAAACAGAACAAGACAAAAATATGACAGTGTAACTCAGACTAACAAGTAAATGTTTTAATTCACAATCTGACACACATCCTTGTAAAAGGAGATACATAAAAAACATAAAAATGACAACAACAACAAAAGCTCACATTAGACAAGCATCTGTTTTAGTTGGATTTTTTTGCTCACTGTAAAAAATTCCTTTGCATAACAGGGACACAATGAGAGTGTGGTTAAGGTTAGGTCAATATATTTTTCACATTGTTAAAAACTTTTGTAATCTTTTAATTTATTTTATTTGTTGGTGAGGTTGATGCTGTTAACTTTGTGTTCTCCTGCAGAATATCCCTTTCATCTTTTAATAAAACTACCTAAGTATTTTACACTCAACTGCATACCTATTCTATATATCAAAAACTGCTAACTTTACACACACACTCTTTGCCACTATAACAAATTATCAGGGAAGGCTATGTTTATAGGAATTATTGCCTTCTACTTGAATATACCAAATGTGCTCTACACTCAAAAAAATGAACTGGGGTTATTAGATTAATAAAAGAATATCATGTACTTTTAACACAATAATTTCATGTTTTAAACAAAAACGTGATAAAATCATGTTGAACAAACAAGAAATTCATCAACTTAACGTTTATGAAATTGAATCATGTTGAGATAACACGATTCATTATAGTCAGACTGATCTTGTGCTGGAGGCGACGAGCGAGATCACGGGAGATCCCGCGAGATCATGGAAAATCACACGAGGCCCTGCGAGATGATTGTTTTTCGTGCCAGGAAAACGCCAGCTGCAGTTTAGAGAATACTAAATTTTCCTGGCAGGATTGTG
>NW_006800751.1:74374-91680 GCF_000485575.1 Poecilia formosa | reverse complement strand
GTCTTTGATTTAACATAATTCAATCATGGAAAGATTTTCCACACGATTATATAGCTTTCTTTCAGCATGAAGCATGTTTGTTCAGCTAACTTAATTTTCATGAGTTGGATCAACTTAATTAAGTAGTGTGAAGTTATCAGTGTAAAATTAGTTAGGCTGGCTCTATTAAATTACATTGTGTCCAACTAAAGTAAATAAGTTGAATCAACCACAAAAATTAAGTTGAACCAACACATTTCCTTTAAATTGGAATAACCTTAATAAATTAAGTTGAACCAACACATTTCCTTTAAATCGGAGTAACAAAATTACATAGTGCTGAAATAAAGCAAAGTAATCAGGTGGAAAATCTTTCCATGATTTTTTTATGTTAATCCAAAGAGTTATTTTTTTCAGTGTATGGCAACACAATGTTCAAAAGAAAATTACAATCCAATTGAAAGTAATAGATCACATTGTTTCCCGACTCTGTTGAAGCTAAGAAAAGTTTGAAGGTTCAGCTGTTTTCTTGGCCTGGTAGTCCACAGTGTGCCTAACCAGGACAGAGTAAATTAACCTGCTGCTGAGCAGCAGAAGCAAAACATGCATCAAAAATACTTCATGTGTTCAAAATAAATTACTGAGTTTAGATTATAAATTTATAAAATAAGAGGTTGTATTTCACTTATATAGTGAAAAACTGGCTACACTAACTACAGTAACAAAATTAGGCAACTATACTTTATTGTAACTATACTTTATTAGTCTAGAAGCTAGACTAAAAATATTAGATCCTGAACATAAACAAGAAAACAGTTACAACATTTTTCACATCTAAATGAGCTGACAGAGTGAGACATTCAGAACAAAACCAACCAGAGCTGTTCTTCACCATCAAGACCTGACCAATACATGTTGTAATGACTGTGACCACTAGGGGGTGCTAACATTATTAAAGCTGTTGTGAGGGATTTCTATTCTGGACCCTGGAGAACCCAAACTATATGGGCTCCGTCAGTCTATATGACCCACAGTCATACAAGAACAGTATAGAGAATAAAGCTACATTGATCTTTTACAATCATTTAAAACTGGAAACCAGTGTTTCTAGTGGCAGAATCATTTCTATCCAAGAGAAAATTATGGAAATTAACAGAACAACCAAACCGATACACATTCTGTTCAAAATTATTATGGCTGCATGAACTGAGTGTTAAAATAATAAAACTTGTTCCTATTTGGACATCAAAAGGATTAATAATAATACACTATGTATATAGAGTATTGGGTAACACTTTACCCAATACTTTACCCAATTTTATTAAAAAAAAACTTTAAATATATTTTTACTCCTTATAATATACCATACTCGGTAACACTTTATTTGAAGGGGGTTGAATAAGACTGTCATGACACTGTCATAAACATGACATAACATGTCATGAACATGAATAAGCCTTCATGAATATTTATGACTGTTGTCATAAAGCGTCATTCGGTAAATTATGACACTTTTAATACAAAGTTGACATTATTCAAAATGTTTTTGTTATGACAACTTGACATTAACCAAGAAATCATTACTGATATAAATTTGTTATAAAAGTATTATTGATTGCACTTTAAAAATTAGGTAACTTTATGTTATTAAAGGTAAAGTTTAAACAGTAATGATTTCCTGGTTAATCTCAAGTTGTCATAACAATGACATTTTGAATAATGTCAACTTTGTATTAAAAGTGTCATGATTTACCGAATGACGCTTTATGACAACAGTCATAAATATTCATGAAGACTTATTCATGTTCATGACAGGTGTTGTCATGTTTATGACAGTGTCATGACAGTCTTATTCAACCCCCTTCAAATAAAGTGTTACCGAGTATGGTATATTATAAGGAGTAAAAATATATTTAAAGTTTTTTTTTAATAATTTATTTATTTTCAACCTTTTATGACATCTTCTTTGCCAATTCACACAGGAAATATTATCCAACAATCATTCATGTTATGAACACTTATATATTGCCGGGCTGACAATGCAAAAACCCTCCAGACTTCATTACATTCAAAGAATTTTATTGGGATATCTGTATGACTGGTTTAGTGTTACTTCTAGTATACTTTGCCAGTAGAAACAGTTTTTAAGAAACTTTCAAACTTCTTTTTTGTAGGCATTTGGAGTCTTTTACTGCGTTGCAGCAAGAAGGTCCTAGATACAAATTCCTGACGATGCGTTCTGTGTAGTTTGCATGTAAGTTCTTTCTGGATACTCCAGTTTCCTTCCCCACATATGAATGTGTTTTGAGTGTCAAGAGGTGAATGTGGCTCTAGTGTTCATACTTTATAATGTAAAGTTATAGAGACCTAGACAAGTCAAAATAGGACTAAATTATTCTGCAGTAAATACAACACAGTTTGTGATATATGAAAAAAAGAACTACTTTTAACTTTAGCGTATAATAATTTAGTCCAGCTTTAAGAATGTTACGGCTTCAGTGGGTCTCTGCCCTTTTTTCCTTTTAGGGTTCTGCAGACAGGTCTCTGCAGGTGATGCGTGTTACCCTGATTGGTGTTCTGCAGCTTTAAAACTGCCAGACATGCAGCAGTGGAGGGGGCTTTTTCCTTCTCTCTCCTCAGAACCCCATTTGGTTTGGTTTGTATCTTTTGGTTGAGATTTGTTAGGTTTGCTTAGCATTTGCTTATTTCTGGTCACTTATAGGTTCTGCTTTAATCTATTTTGGTTTCTCATTTCAGGTATTCTTTTTTCAGGGTTATTTCTTTAATATAATTTAATAAATTCTATTTTCATTAAGTTACTAAATCCTTGTGTGGTCTCCTTTTAATGTTACCCCATCAAACGAGCCTGGTGGACGTAACAGAAGTATTTTTATATTTTTATCCACTGGAAATTTTTATAATTTATAATAATGGACTCCTGTCCAGGAAGAACAGAAAATGTGGATGAATAAAGCAGAGCTGGCTTAAAACAATTGTTGAGTAAATGATGATTTGGGAAAATATCAAAAGATAAGTTACCATTGTAATATTAGTTGCAACCTAAATCAACAATCTTATTTCATGGCAATGCAAACAAATGTACACCACTCCCATACATTTGCTGACACAATTACAGAGTGTTTGTCACGCCTCCACCAGTTAGCAGATGTGGGACCAAGTCATTATTTTGCAAGTCTCAGTCTTTCCACCTCAGTTTTGAGTGAAGTTCCAAGACATAAAACTCCAGAATTTAGTGTACTAAATTTCATAACTTTTAATTTTGACTTTTAAACAAGTTATTTCTCCAAATATATATTCTAATCACAGCACTAAAAAGCAAATTTACTCATTATTGGTAAAAGAATCAAGAAGAACTGAACGTCAAAGATGTAGCAAAAAAAGACATGTTGCTTTACAGTAACTATTAGAACACACAAAACAGCTAATCTAAAATTCAAAAATACTTTATTGATCCCAAAATAAAATAAAATAAGAGAAGAATAATCAAACTGGTCCATAATATTAAAAAACTGATTTCTGTGGAAATAAAAATTATCTCTATGACTCATCAATTTTTGTGTAAGTTTAATTATCAGTCAGATGGTTTTGCCTCTGCTCGCTTGTTTTCAGCTCTCATGTTTTCCATACTTTGGACAGGAATTAATAAAGATAACTTACACTTCTTATTGGAATGAATAGGAGGCACTTTGAATAATGCAGAGGAACCTTTATACTAGGGACATATTAAAGATACCTGGCTATTTTATCTTTTTAATGTCAGCAAAAGAATTTGTCAATTTTCTTTCTCTTTAAATGCTTAAAGATTTCAGTTTAAAATATGTCTCTTATTTAACGCAGTTGTATGATTGACAGGTTCAACTTAAAAAATTCAATTTGTAAATTTTTTAAGCGTACAATTGAATGACAATAAACTCTGTCTATGTGTATGTTTATGTGTATGTCTAGTATTGAACAATATAAACAAAGATTTATCATGATAGGACTTTTTCCATATTGTCCAAACCTTCTGCGATGTATTTGTGAACAAACCAAGCTCAAACATAAAGATTAAACTCACAGCATCACATTGTACCTATGGTAACAGTTTGTGAGACTGAAGGACTGTGTGTCTAACCAGGTGATCAGCAACACAGGAACACCACAGGGAAACGTACTCTCACCATTCCTTTTCAATCTCTGCACTTCAGACTTTCAGCACAAGTCAGACTTCTGTCATCAACAGAAATACTCAGATAATTCTGCAGCTGTCAGTTTTATCAGAGATGGACAAGAGGCTGAGTACAAAGATCTGGTGGAGCGCTTTGTGTCATGGTGTGAAACAATCATCTCATCTTAAATGTGAACAAAACAAAGGAGATGATTGATGATTTCAGGAGGAACATGGTTAGATCAAACCCTATTTCCATCATGGGAGAAGAAGTGGTGGTGGTTAAGGAATGTCAATACCTTAATGTTCATCTGGACAACAGACTGGACTGGAGAAACAAGAGTGAAACTGTCAATAAGAAGGAACAGAGCAGACTGTACTTCTTGAGGAAGCTAAGATACTTCAAGGTTTGCAGCAAGATGCTAAAGATCTTCTATAAGTCTGTTGTTGAGAGCGTAATCTCTGCTGCCATCATCTGTTGGGGCAGCAGCATCAGAACCAGGGACCTAAAAAGGCTCAACAACCTAATAAAGAAGGATTGTTGTGTTCTGGTTCTGTTCCGGGACGATTGAGGAACCTCTGGAGATAATTATGCAAAGAAGGATTCTTCATAGGATCAAGAAAATTAAGGACAACCCTGACCGTCCTCTTCACAACACTATCTTGGCAAGGCAGAGCATCTTCAGTCAGAGGCTTGTTCAGATTCAGTGCAGTACAGACTCCTGCAGGAAATCTTTCCTGACAACAGTCATCACGATCTTCAATAACTCTTTGAAGAATCTAAATTAATGAGTTACAACAACATCTAATTTTCCTTTGGGATTAATAAAATACTTTTTAAATGAATTTAAATTAGCACAACAATCAAACTATAATGATTATTCTTTTCACTTTTATAAAGTAAGCTTCTCAATTAAATACAAAATTTAAATGTTAAACAATTAAAGGTTTTTAAAGTATTTCTACTGAAACCATAAAATCTAATTTTAATAGTATTCTCATTCTCAATAAAAACTTTATTATCATTAGGGATCTGTGTGTCATCCGTATGGTTGGTGCTTTCTACAAGGTTTCCACCAGAGGGTGCCATGGGACCAACAACACAGCTTCAGAACCTCCAGGAACCTCCAGCTAGGCTGTCTCCTCCAGAGGTCCCCACTGAGTCTTCCACTCCAACCTCAGCACCAACAACCTTCTGTGATGTAATATCCCCAACTACAGTGAAATTTTTGGATGAGTTGGGCCAAGTTGAAGGTAAAACGCATAAGTGCACCATGCATATAGCCCCATGTGGTTGTCAGTTTAGGGGCATGGGTCAAATGGAACTTCCTTTGCTCTTTTGACATCATGCCTGCAGCAAATGTTCCATTTTGGACCTTTTTGAGGTGCATTCTTCACTTCAAAAAAGCTGCTGCTTTCTTTAACCATTAATGCGACCCAAACTGCAGCATCTACCCCCACTATATATATTTATATATGTATACATATATGTATATATGTATACATATGTATACATATATGCATATGTGTATTACTTTTGTTGGCATAATGAGCAACAATGCTAACCAACAAAACTATCCAAAACCGAGCAACAAACAAATCAAAACAAACATTTACTACTGAGGAGGGAATAGTTGGAGGTTAGAACTATGAAGACACCATCTTGGTGGATGGCAAAAGACCAAGGGAAGCAAATCTATTTGACTCATGAAACTTGATCCCCCAATCTGACAACTACATTGGACTGTGAATATAAGACCAACCCTATAAAAATATCCTTCATTTCTTTCACAGCAGGTAATTGTTGTTTTTGTCTTTATATGATTGGTTTAACCCACCTATGTGTATGCATGGGATTGGTGTGGTCTTTTAACAAGAAGCTTACTGAAAATTTCAAAATAAAATCTTCATTTTTTTCTTACCTACTCTCTGCATATTAAGCTGAGAGATTAGTACAATGGAAGATTAGTACAATGGAATAATGGCTTAGGACAAAGACACCATGTTTGTGATAGAACTTATTCTCAGGGTAGCGTTAACATTTTAAAGGTTATCAACATGCAAGTTATTCAACATGCTAGTGATTGCCCTCACACTAACACAGCTTATGTAAGCCTTACAGCTTACATATGAGCATTTTAGCTCATATTTGATGTGCTCACTAGTAGGCCTGTCGTGATAAACAATACATCAGTTAATTGTACAATAAATGAAATCTATCAACCTCATTTTAATTTATCGGCTTATCGCCTTTTTCTGATGACACTGGATGAAAAAAAGGCTCAACTCCGGTGTTCTCCACTGACCCTCCCTTGCTCATTTCCTTAGTGTAATGCCCAGCTCACACTGCACGATCTTAGAACTGTCGGCTGATTGTTGACCCATTTTCAAAACCTGAGACCACACACTAGCCGACAGAAATCATAACGGGTTCGATCGTGCCGTGTGGTGTCCAACAACGGGCACAAAATAATGGCTACAAGTCCAGTTAACTCATTTTAAAACCAGGCATTAATCAATGTTTTACTACAATCTACCTGAAATGCATGTGGCCAGCGTCAGGTAAAGTCCTGATTGAATGAATATCATTAAAACCACGTTAACGATGAACAGCTGAAATGTTAACGGGTTTATGAACTGCGGTAGCAATTTCACTCCAACTCCTCTCCTGGTCATTTCTGTGGATATTCTTTGTACGAAATGTTGAATAAACATTAATGTTGTTTCCACATATTATCTCCGATGTCCGCTGCACTCTGTGTTGCGACGTCAGGTGTTTGGGATTCCCCTCTTGTGTTTTCCCCTCAGAAAGTGCGGAGGTGAATCCGCGCTTTCTGACTGACTACCTGTCACATTCAACAGGCTGCGTTCTCGCTCCCTGTCGGGGAAAACCCCTGATTTAGATCGTGTTGAGAAAATAAATTTAAAATAAGCTAGTTTTAAAACTTAACATGTCTTGACTCAAATGGCCTAAATCAGGGGTGGCCAAGTCCAGTCCTCGAGAGCCACCATCCTGCAAGTTTTAGAAGTATCCTTACTCCAACAGACCGGGAACAGCTCTACAAAGGCCTGATAACGAGCCATTCATTTGATTCAGGTGTGTTGAAGCAGGGATGCATCTGAAAGTTGCAGGATGGTGGCTCTCGAGGACTGGACTTGGCCACCCCTGGCCTAAATTGTGGTTTTAAAATCAGTAATGTATTCTGGCCTATTGACCTTTATGTTACCTGTAGTTCCAGCAGATGGTTTGCTAGGGTCGTTTGAACTGTCTTTTGTCTGTGTGGGAAAAGCAATACAGTAGAAGTTCTAGCTTTTCACACTCATCTGTGAAAAGCCATAAACACAGCAGGAGTTTATGGCTTCAGACAAAGGGTCAGAGATAGCTCCTGGTTGGATGAGCAAAGATACGCCTTATTTGAATAAATTAAAGATAAGAATACGCCTTCACTATAAAACTTTCTACGCAGGAGTAACAGATTAGATTTGCTCTTGCAATTCTCCAAAGACGTCTTTGGACGTCTTTGCTTTTCTTTCTGTCTTTCTTCTTCTTTCCATTTATGTCAGGTAAACGAATGTATGTCTCCGTTGTTCTGCAGTTTCTGTGTAAGTTTATGCATTGTCTTATATTGGATTAAACTCTGTAATTCTGTGACGTCAACACTCATTGCTGTTTTCTTCTGAGTGACTACACGTGGCCGTCACGAGAGGACCCGGGATCTAAGAGGAAGAGAGAGAGCCAAACTTTTTCCAAAATTAATTAATTCAGAGAATCTCTTCCTTAACAATCGGAGCGGCCACGAGGTTCTACGACTGGACCCGATCGTTCGTAACACGACACACTACAGGATGATCGGCTACAAAATCGCAAGCGACAATGTTAGAACATTTAACATTCTAAGATTGTCGTAAGGGGTAAATTGAGGCAAAAAATGGTGTAGTGTGAACTGGGCTTAAGGGAGGAGTGAACTAGGATATGCCCATCTTCTCTATCTAAATCTAATGATTATTGAAGGGCAAGACAGTGTAGAGACATCATAATCTCTACTCTTTTGGTTGAATGTAGTTATTATGTCCACTTTGGTTTTATGTTATTTAGTTTTTATTCAAGTGCATTTTTTGTTAATGTAGACAGAGTTCATTTTATTTTTGGTTTTGGCTGTTTTGTTTACCATTTCCAGTGTTAAGTGTTCTTTTGAAAATAAGGTGTATCTATTTTTGGAAGGATATCGCTTGCATTATGTCATTTCCATTAAATCAGTGTAAAAGCGTCTTCAAAAATTATTATCGTTTATCGCACTAATTTTTGAGACAATTAATCGCTCAGCAAAATTTGCTATCGTGACAGGAGTTTTAGAATTCTGAATGGATTACATCTTTGTTGGTCAACATGCTAGTGATACTACAGATGCTAATAACTACATTTTGGTTAACCTTAGCATAGCCCTAATGCCAAGATTGAGCCACACATTTTGATACACATATTGCGGCTGTGCACGCAGCGGTACGAGCCGCATTAACGGTGACGGAAGACGAATAAATAAAGAGATGTTCAATTAGGTGAAGAATAATAGGCACCTTCCATGCATTGCACATTAGAAATTTTAATAGGCAGATATTTACGACAAATGACAGAACACGCGAATGACACTCTCAATGGGAGAACATCCCAAATTTTAGGGAGAGAGCAGGATAAAGGAGAGAAACCCTTTGTTGTAACCTTGGGCATACAACTATATGTGTTTTATTGGTATGAACATAGTTTATTTAAAGTAACTAAACGACAGAGAAAGACATTCAAAACGACTCAACGACACACTCAAGCAGGCTGAATGCGTTCCTGTAACTCTACAGGAACGCATTCACAGGGATGCACCTGATTTCACTGGTTGTTTAAATAGCCCTTAATTGCAGAGTAAAAAAGTGATATTAATTTCACTTACATTATTTTGTGTTTGCCTTTTTTAAGTTGGTGTTTAAGTATCGTCAGCTATGTCTTCCAATGGTACATATTTACCAAGTCAAATTTTAAAAATTTCCTGTCAAGTCTTAACATTTTGTAACAAAAACATGGTAGGGTGCTGGTGGACTTTCCTAGCACCTATACCGCCTAGGTTTGCAAGTTTTCTGGGGGGGAATCTTGTGTAAGTTTAACGTGAGTTTATTAGTTGCCCTTTTTTGTTCAGTATCATTGTGTCTGATTTGGCTCAGTAAGATATGCTTTCTAGTTACTCTGTACACCTTATTTATTCAAAAGCACTCTTTCATCTTTGTAAAAGTGTCTAAATTAGTGCCATATTTTCTCAAAGTGATGCAGAAAATTTAACCCATGTATTTGTTTCTTCAATGTAGGATATATAATTTTCAGAATATTAAGAGATAAAAGAAAAAAAAAGAAAACGCGAGTTACGGTATTATTGATTTTGTATCTTAATTTTTTTTTTTATTTATTCTTAATTTTTGCAATACTTTCCAAGTATTCTTAGTAATTTAGTAATAACTGATGATCTGGTGAAACATTTGGGGTTAGATTTAAATAATTTTAGAACCAGTTAAAGACCAGATCAAACAGAAAATGTAAGAATTTATTCTCACCAAGATTGTAGGTCACTAAAGTACTCTGCTTGTCTGAAATACTAAAGTAATGATATTTATGGGACATACATAACAAACCATTCTCCTTTACCAAAAAACTAACTCAACTGAGTTCTTTTCTCTGTCTGTTCTTAGCCTCTTACATCTGCCTGAGTTTGGTTCTGCTGAAGTATGTGAGTTTAAGAATTATTTTTCATCTTGATAAGACATAAATTGTACATTAAGGTTGAAGTATTAAAGCTGTTAAAATTAAAGTTTTATTACTTCAAACTTTAGGTTTGATCTTTATAAATTTCTACTCAGGGCAAAGAGACCACCAAATGCCATTGAAATCTGAACGATTCTTTATGTACCACAAGATAGTGCATGCAAAGTTGAGCGGTCTCAAGGGAGTGACACTGATGAAGCTGAGCTGTTACACCACCTTATAATGGCTCTAGGTAGTAAACTGTGAGATGTGTCTTTATATGTATTAAAGAAGGTATTTTAACAGAAACATTACTTAATTTTTTAATATAAATATATTTCTCTGATTGTGTCAGTACATTTTGAATCTGGTTTTGTACCATTACATGTCATTAACGTATAATTTTTTCAGTAACATGCATCAAGTAAAATCTTACTGTTTTTACTGAGGTTCCCTTTTCCTGTTGCTCGCTTACCTTTCCGAACGTTCCCATCTGTGGTTCGCTGAAACTCCCCAGCACTCAGAAGAAAGCAGGCACGGTCGTGTGGGTACCGTTCACGGCTGGTGTTAGAGCCAAGTCCTCCAGTGACTGGACTGCGCTCATCCCCAAGAACCTGGTCTATGGTAGGACAGTCCTCATTGGCCAAAGCTGCTGCATTGGCAGCTGCATCACCATTCTGCTTAGAGTCTTGGAAAAAAGTTGAAGAAGATGGAGGGAGAGATGGAACATCAGTAAAGTGACAAAATGAAAGTGAAAAAACAGATAACAGTTACTACAAAAAGTGCAAAATAAAAATATAAATCATGAAATAAAGATGAAATACAACTGGGAAGAGAGGAAAAGAAAAAACAGTAGTTTACACTTAGGCCTGTCACGATAAACGATATATCAATTAATCGCACGACAAATTAAACCTATCGACCTCATTTTAATCATCGGCTTTATCGTCTTTTTCTGCCTATTTTCCTTGCTGTTGATGACACTGAATGAAAAAGGCTCAGCTCCGGTGCTCTCTACTGACCCTCCTTTCCTATTTCCTTTGTGTAATGTCCAGCGCACACTACACGAGTTGCCGGCCCATTTTCAAAACCTGAGACACATTAGCCGACAAAAATCCTAGGTATAATGGTTCTATCGGGTTCGATCGTGCCGTGTGGTGTCCAGCCACATGGGCACAAGATAATGGCTACAAGTCCAGTTAACTAATTTTAAAATCAGGCATTAATCAATGCTTTACTAGAATCTACCTGTGATGCATGTGGCTAGAGTCAGCGTAAAGTTCTGACTGAATGAAAATCATTGTAACCTATTTATATCACGTTAGCGAAGAACAGCTGAAAACTTACAGGGTTTATCAACTGCGGTAGAAATTTGGCTCTGACTCTTCTCCTTGACATTTCTACATTCTTTGCCCGAAATGTTGAATAAATATTAATGTTGTTTCCACATATCATCTCCAATGTCTGCTGGACTAAGGGTTGCGCTGTGTCAGCCGTTTGGGATTCCCCTCCGTAATTTCCCCTCAGAAAGCCCGGAGGAGAATCCGCGCTTTTTGATTGGCTACCTGTCACATTCAGCTTTTAGCTCCCAGTCGGGGAAAACCTCTGATTTAGATCAGAGCGGCCACGACGATCTACCCTAACACACCACACACTGCAGGATGATCCGTTACGAAATCACCAGCGACAAACTTAGATCGGCCAACGATTTAAGATTGTCTTAAGGGCAAATGGGGGCAAGAAATCGTGTAGTCGGATGTGCCCATCTTCTCTATTTAAATCTAGTGATTACTGAAGGCCAATATAGTATACAGACTTTATAATCTGCACTCTTTTGGTTGAATGCAGTATTTATTTCCACTTTGGCTTTATGTTGTTTAGTTTTTATTTAAGTAAGTTTTTTGTTAATGGAGACTGAGAATCAATTTTATTTTTGTTTTTGATTGTTTTGTTTATTTACTTTATCAGTTCCAGTTTTATGTGTTCTTTTGAAAATATAGTGTTTCTATCTATGGCAGGAAATCACATGCATTCTTAGTCAATATTATTGTTTATCGCAATAATTTTTTAGACAATTAATCGCTCAGCAAAATTTGTTATCGTGACAGGCCTATTTACACTGAGAACTCCACGACTTCAACAGAACAAGTAAATGACAGTCATTGTAAATAAACACAAAACTAATATTTTAGTTTGATCAAAGCCTAGAAGCGATATTAACATTTAGGAATGGCCCAACCAAAGTCACAGCTGGAATCCAACAGAGAATCTGATGTAAATGGCTCAACTTTACAATGATTTAGGACTAGCTTTTTTATTTTGTTGTATGTGATTTCTATACATTGAAAAAAAAAAAACGTTTCTCAACAACCCATTCATGATGCACAATAGAAAGACACACTGCTCCAAATAATACCTGTTAGTACTTGAAATCAAATTTTCTGACATAAGTTATACCAAGCTTTAATGTTCAGCTATTAAGTAAAATATTGTTTATTAGATATTTCTTAGATTTCTTATTTATTAATTTTTCAATAAGCTAAAACGCCTCACTGCATGTCCACTAAGACACCGATATGCATCCCTGAGAAACAAAAGTCCATTAACTTTTCTTTATTGACTTTTTTATACTAATTTTTATTCCAGTCTATTTCCCAGGTACATAAACTGTGTTCTATGGCAGATCTGACAAAAGATAACCTAGAAATGAATGGAGCATAAAGTAAATGGATTCACTGACAAATGATGCAAAATACATGATTTAAGATTTAATAGCAAGATTTGGCATTATGATTTCCAGAAAACATCTCCAAGTTATCATTATTACCAATTATTAATAATGAAAGATGTTAAAGACACTTTTTAAAAAATCTGTTAATGAGAAAGTGTAACCATTAAACCAATCATGTTTTCCTGATTTGTTATAGAAACTCTGTCTCCAGCATACTGACAGAGAGAGCCAGGTGCAGATAATTAATTACCATAGCAACGGGTCCCAGAGAGATGCAGTGAGTAGTCTCAAAAAGGCGCAGAGACAGGTCTCACAATATGTAACTTAAAATAAGTGGAAAATATTCGCTCCCTTCAGAGTCCGTGTATGGTTCGTTGATGCACCTTTGGCTGCAGTCACAGGCGCCAGGCATGTGAGTGCTGCGGTTTTCTGAGAAAAATAGCGATGTACTACTGTGAGCAACACTGGGCAATATATATTTCCTGTGACTATTCATATTTTGCTTACAAAAAATTATTATTTCTCTGAATTTTTGAGTGTGAATTAAAATCCTTAGTATGAAAGATGAAAATTTTCGAGAAATAAACTATTACCCGCTGTCTTTATTTATTTTTTTTTATTTCTGACCGTGAGCAAGAACCACATGTGCGAAGCTTATAGTCTCAATCTCGGACTGTAATTCATTGTGCATGAGGTTCAGCTTTTGTACTGCTGCAGTTAATCAGATCAGCCATAGCCTTATGGTGATGAACTAGGCAAAAGCTTTCAGCATGTCAGTACTGCACTGACGTGTGTCTGTGAAAGTTCTATAGTGCAATCTATAGCTACAATGCTGGATCCAAAGCAATGGGTGCATTTCTGCAGGTCCCATTTAAATTTAAGGAATTTTCTTATTTTCATGCTTATTTTTAATTGCACAATATTTGGTATGTCCTTCATGATATTCTGAAGCATGCACATTTAATCAATATGACTTACCTGCTCTGTTTATTTCAATGATCTCTTCCTGTGCCAATGGACAGTCTCCAGTACCTATCATGCTTCCAGATTCCACCAAGCCTGGCCCAATTACATTGCCCATTAATCTATGTGGAGAAGCAGTTGCCATTGCCAGAGCATCTGGCTTGCAGTAATTAGGACTTCCTGGCTGTGGTGCTCTTGGGATGTGCTTGTTCCTTTTCTTTGGAAGCTTCTGCTTTGCCATGGCCAGCGAGTAGTACATCCCAAAGTTGTTGACAATAACAGGCACAGGCATAGCAATGGTTAGCACACCAGCCAAGGCACATAGGGCACCCACTAGCATTCCCGACCATGTTTCCGGGTACATATCTCCATATCCAAGAGTAGTCATTGTCACCACAGCCCACCAGAAACCAATGGGAATGTTCTTAAAGTTGGTGTGGGCTGCGGCAGTTGGGTCCTTAGGGTCAGCTCCAATACGTTCAGCATAGTAGATCATAGTAGCAAAGATGAGGACGCCCAGCGCCAGGAAAATGATTAGCAACAAGAACTCATTGGTACTTGCCCGCAAAGTGTGGCCCAAAACCCGTAAACCGACAAAATGGCGGGTTAGCTTGAATATACGCAGGATACGGACAAAACGTACCACACGTAGAAAGCTCAACACATCTTTGGCTGTTTTAGAGGATAGGCCACTAAGTGCTACCTCCAGGTAAAAGGGAACAATAGCCACAAAGTCTATGATGTTAAGGGTGCTACGGAAGAACTCTGCCTTGTCAGGGCAAAAGATGACCCGGGCCACCACCTCAATGGTGAACCAGATGACACAGACACCCTCCACATATGTCAGCCAGCCATCTGTCACAACTTCATACACAATCTGTAAAGTAAATGAAAAAGAAATTAGAGGAGTTTATTATTTACTTAGTGAAATGTATTTACCTTCCGATTCTCTACAGTGTCTATGACATTATTTATATTTCATGGGTATCACTGTATAAAGTACTATTTAATTTGTTGTTCTTCTTTTGTGTCTAATTAAATACAGAGAAAAATTTAAACACAACTTTGTAGAAGTAAAATGCTCCCCCATTTTCATAAAAACATGCGCTGATGTTTATTCTAAGATACTGTGGTAATATGACATACAACTGCATATAGCTTCCTCATCCAGCAAAGAAAAAAGGCAATGAAAACCTCAAACAAGAGATGTAATGAGTAGTTTAGGAGTTTTATCCACACTAAGTAACTATAACTATTAATATTGTTGCTTTACCTCCTCATGTGTTATGTTGCCCGTAGTGACATTCTCTGTTTTGTTGTAGATGGTGTTGAAAGCCTCATGGGTCTCCAAGCAGAAGGTGGAGATCGAGAGAAGGATGAAGAACAGCGAGGCCAAGGCCACATACTGCAGGAAGAGAAACAAAGACAATGCAAACCAAAAATGTGTTACATTTGCATCTCAAGCTTATGCATTTCTACATTAAAATATTTAAAAATTACACCATTGTAAAATCACACTGCATGTTGTGAATAAGTGTCTTTCAGAAGAATTTTAATATTCATGTTTTGCAGGCTTAGTTAGAGAAGGTTTTGAGTCATTGCAGTATATGAAGTACAGAAAACTGCCAAAAGGGGGCAGAATTAACATACTGATCAAAACAGAGGAACACTTCTAAGTCAGAAAGAAATGTGCTGACTGTTGAAATCCTCTACATACTAAAGGAACAGAAATATTGATCTTGACATTTGAGTCCTAAAACTAAGGACAGAGGTTCAGCAAACATATTACAAAAAGAGAATAAAAGGAAAACAAATAAATGTAACCATATCCAGGATTACGACAATGATGTGTCTAAAACATTTTATTATATAACCACATTTACCTATCATGGAGGAAAATTAAAAAAGAAAACAGATTTTAAAATGGATTACAAAGAGGAAACAAGTCATCTTATGAACTCCAGTTAGAATAAGACTTATAATAGTGCTGCTTTCATGTGTTATATTAGTTTGATGCAAACAAAAGGTCTGACTTTACAGAGCAAGCTGATCCACATAAACATGACACGCTTTGTTTTGCTGAGGAACATTCATCAGGAAGAACTAGGAATCCCCAAAGTCTTATAAGCTTTGAATTAGGTAAAATATTATTTTAGATAAACAGACTTTGACACTGCTGGTCAAAGTAAATCATTTTTGTATCAGAACAGATTTAAAAGGCTGAACACCATGTGTCATGTTATGGTGACACATTATCATTTATTATATTTTTCATTTGTTAGGGTTTTAGTATTTCTTTAATGGTGAATAACTTTTTTTATTAATTATGTTGTTTTGTTGACAATAGTAAAAATAATTTCAGGGTTCTTCCAGTCATGTGAGTGCTGCGGTTTTCTGTGAGAGAAATAGCGATGTACTACTGTGAGCAACACTGGACAGGAGAACAGGTGGACAGTAGAGGATTTCAGAGATTACGTTTTTTACGAAACGGTGAGTAGCCTTAGAAAGAAACGGCTGAAACGGAGAAGGAAATAAGGTTCAAACAGTAGAACTGGCAAAGTTCAGCGGACTGTGCTATTTTGAAGTATACTCTGTTTTTGAAGTATACTCTGTTTTTGAAGTATACTCTGTTTTGCTGCTTTTCATTCCAAAACCAGCAGCGTCATCAGAACATCCTGTGGAGTTACAGAATGGCGGTTGTCAGCTAGAGGATTTGTTTTATTTCACTGTATTTATACATCAATTTTGGGACAATGTATCAATTCTGAATTCCAGTTGATGAGAATTGCAATTTTTATGTGAAATAATTTCTTGGTGCACCCTTGGTACGAATATTTACGTGGAACACCTGGGGCCAGGATGACAGGGTCAGCTTCTGCTGCCTAAGGTGAAGACAATGAGGTCATATGACTGATAGCATGCACAGCTTAATCATTCATAACTGTGTTTATGTGGAATACACACACACATCCAGACACACATCACAGCTTACATAAGGCATACACATAAGGCATATAGGGAGTATGAGGAACATATTATCATCAGTGTTCAGATAATCTTAATTGATCATATATAATATGTAATGTGTCAATAATGTAATTATTTGGGACAGGAAAATTGGATATATGGCATAGCCCACCATTTTAATCTTGTTGACAGGTGTTGCATAAAATTGAGTCTAACTTTGTTCTGAGCATGTTTGAACTGTCCTCATTCTCCTAATGACTTTCCCAAAGAATCAGATGAATCATATGTTCCTTAAAACCTGTTTGTCGCGAGAGGACCCAAATTTGGGTCCTCTGCGCTTGCCGCAACAAGATCGATTGAAAAAACATGCTATACATTTATCAATATAGGCATATTGCATATCCACAGATCGGGAAAAAGCTCTTCTAAATGATACAAACAATATTTTCTACATCAACAACACCCAGCCTGAACACGAAGTAGCTTGATAAAACGAAACGTAATTAGATGCTAACGAGGCTAACGAGGCATACACGGTAAAAAATGCAACAGTGAAAGAGCGACTATTCCCAAAGCCCACAAACTATCAATCAGAGTAAAGTCGAAGCTCTGCCGTTTCCAACAATACCAGAATCACCACGCTACGTGCAAAACTCACTGAACCAGCAGCTGAAGAAGAAAAAAAGAAATCGCTAATTTCACGAAGCGAAAAACATAAA
>NW_006800751.1:71583-73726 GCF_000485575.1 Poecilia formosa | reverse complement strand
TGTTTGTTTCTTGCTTTAAGCATCCTGGCTATTTCTTAATACACAAAATCATCAGTTTTAACAGGGGATCTCGTTTAATTTCTGCTGTGTATCATATTAATTCACTTTCCTCAGTAACAGGCAGGGTGGGTTTTAGAGCTGTAACATATTCTCTAGAGTCTTGTCTTTATTTTGATACCAAAACAATTAAAATAAACTCTGTAGTTCTTGAGATACATTCAATTCATTTTGGGCATGTATTTTCAACCATATTTCTCAAAAAGAGGCCTAGAGATGAAGAGGTTAATTAAAAATAACATGCCATGTTTTTACAACCTGACAAAGTAAAATATTAAATTCTTGATTATTTAATCTTTGACCTTTAACTTCACTTAATAATAAGGTTATACAAAGTTATCAGCAATGTGTTCTTTTCTGTCTCTTAATAACCACCACCTGTTATCGCCATGTATTTATGCAATGCTTCTGTTACACTATCACATTGCCTCTAAGTATTTAGTGTTTATGTAGAATCTGTCATGCATGTTAGTGAATATAATGTCACTTTGACACGTGAACTAAACACTGAAATCCCAGACTGAATTATGATTGACACCATGTTGTTTGAAGGTAAAGAACATTTACATCTCAGTGTTATCAAGATTTTGAGTGGTATGATCATAGCATGCCTATTAAAAATACATTGGATGTTTGCATTGACTATGAAAGTCTTACATGTTAACATATGTATGTGTGTCTGTCAGGTCAGTGATGAAGACAGGCTGATGAAGTGTTTTTTTAGCCCTCAGAGAGAACACTAGGTCCCATTTCTTATTATGATGATCTAAATTAAAACCGCTATATAGAGCTGGCCTAGATATAAACACACACATGCACACACATATGCACACACACATGCACACACCTACACACGCACACACCCACACACACATACACATCTGAGCAGCTGTGGCTCAGCTGGGGAAAAGTACTTTTCCCCAGCTTTTTGGGAAGTTGTGAGTTAGATTTCAGTTTCTCTCCACACCATATTTCAAAGTGCACTTAAGCAAGATACTCATCCCAGAGTGGCCTACTGATCTGTGGATCAAATTATAAGTGTTTTAATTGCATCACATTGGTCATTGCATCACTGAAAATGTGTCAATGTGAGACATTTGCCATCATGAGCTCATGCAAACATTGGAGATTCTTAGTTTAGAAGATTTTAGTTTGGTTTTGAAGCACCAACTGTACACAGATGCACCAGTTTCCTCATTGGCTGATACAGAGATGAGAATCATTATTTATTTTTTATTTGCAATTAAGTGTAAAGAGAGAGATGACCAGGAATTATCATAAAATTTGTGTTTCAAATGTTTAAAAACTCAAAGACAATAAGTATACCTATAAGTACCTATAAATAATTGCTGAGGGAAATTTATCAAATCTAGCAACTTAGATCAAAATTATCATGTTGGGGCAATACCTGGTTATCAGGAAATAATAGCCAAGTAGATCAGTCTCTTGTTCAGTTATGACCTATAAATACCACCCTGCTAAGGCTTAGGTATTAAAAAAAACAATAAATGAAGGAATAAGTCAAGTAATGTCCACAAACAGCTTCACAAGAGTTCAACTGGTGAGTAAAAATATTTTAATTCAGACATATTTTATTGATCACAAAGGGAAATTAGATGTTGTAACTCGTTAATTCAGATTCTTGAAAGAGTTGTTGTAGATGGTGATGACTGCTGGCAGGAATGTCTGTATTGCAGTAAATTTGAAGAAGCACTCAAAAAAATGAACTTAGGGGGTTATTACATTAATAAAAGAATATCATGTACTTTTAACACAATAATTTAATGTTTTAAACAAAAACGTGATAAAATCATGTTGAACAAACAAGAAATTCATCAACTTAACGTTTATGAAATTGAATCATGTTGAGATAACACGATTCATTATAGTCAGACTGATCTTGTGCTGGAGGCGACGAGCGAGATCACGACAGATCCCGCGAGATCATGGGAAATCACACGAGGCCCTGCGAGATGATTGTTTTTCGTGCCAGGAAAACGCCAGCTGCAGTTTAGAGAATACTAAATTTTCCTGGCAGGATTGTGCTATCTACATCAGTGTTGCTATGTACACTGAAAGAAATAAC
>NW_006800751.1:44314-52940 GCF_000485575.1 Poecilia formosa | reverse complement strand
ACCTCACCAGTTTTCTGTAAAGCTCGCCCAGTTCCTTATGCACTAAAGGAAGCTGTAGAAAAAGAGTTGGACAGATTGGAAAAGGTGAAGGTGATTTCAAGAGTGGAGAAAAGTGAGTGGGCTTCTCCTATTGTTACAGTACCGAAAGCTGACAAAACAATTAGGATCTGTGGTGACTACAAGGTCAGCATAAATCAGTGCATTGAAGAGGAACGTTATCCACTTCCAAATGCTGAAGACCTTTTTGCTACTTTGGCTGGAGGAACATTATTCAGTAAGCTTGATCTTTCTCATGCCTACCAGCAGTTAGAGTTAGATGAAGAGTCAGAGAAGTATCTGGTTATCAACACACATAAGGGACTGTATAAGTACAATCGCCTTAGCTATGGTGTTTCCAGTGCTCCTGCTCTTTTTCAGTCTGTGATGGATCAGATTTTTCAAGGGATGGATCATGTGACCTGTTTTCTGGATGATATTCTCATCACTGCATCATCTGAGGAGGAACATTTGCAGAGGTTGGAAGAAGTTCTCACTCGCCTGGAGAAGCATGGTGTTAGAGTGAAACTTGCAAAGTGTTGCTTCCTTCAGAGTAGTGTGGAGTACCTGGGACATAGGATTGACAAAGATGGACTGCACCCTGTGGAGGAAAAGGTTGCAGCCATAACAAAAGCACCAGAACCAACAAATGTCACGGAACTGAAGTCCTTTTTGGGTCTTCTAAATTACTACAGTCGATTTCTAAAACATCCATCCACCATCCTACAGCCTCTCCACAACCTGTTAAGGAAAGATGAAAAATGGATTTGGACAACAGAATGTGCACAAGCATTCAAAGATGCAAAAAGGCTTATGCTACAGAACAAGGTGTTAGTGCATTATAGCACATGCCTGCCATTAAAGTTAGCCTGTGACGCATCACCTTATGGGGTAGGTGCAGTCATTTCTCATATCTTGGAAAATGGAGAGGAAAGGCCTGTGGCATTTGCTTCAAGAACATTAACTGATGCTGAGCGGAAATATGCCCAAATAGAGAAAGAGGCTCTTGCCATCATTTTTGGAGTCAAGAAATTCCACAAATATCTGTACGGGAGGAAATTCACACTCATAACAGATCACAAGCCATTGTTGGCCATACTGGGACCAAAGTCAGCTGTGCCAACACTTGCTGCTTTGAGGATGCAACGCTGGGCTCTTATTCTCATGGCATATAACTATGACATTGAATATAGAAGGTCAGCTGAACATGCAAATGCGGATGCGTTGTCACGATTACCGCAAAACTCACCAGACAACACTGCAGAGGAAGGAAGCATATTCTATTTCTCTCATGTGGAAGAACTACCAGTAGTAGCTAAAGACATTGAGAAAGCTACCAGGAAAGATCCAATTCTCAGCAAAGTGTGGAGCTACACCATGAATGGGTGGCCAAATTTTGTACAGGATGAAACGCTTAAGCCTTATTTCATTCGCAGACACGAACTGTCAGCGGAACAAGGATGTGTTCTTTGGGGACAACGTGTTGTCATCCCACCAGGTTACCGACAGAGAGTGCTGAAGGACCTGCATCATGAACATCCAGGCATCTGCCGTATGAAAGCTCTCGCTCGCAGTTACCTGTGGTGGCCAGGTTGTGATGGTGACATACAAGAACTGGTCCAAAGCTGCCAAATCTGTCAAGCTGTACAGACGTTGCCAGTGGTCGCACCACTTCACCCATGGAAGTGGCCTGAAAGAACATGGCAACGAATTCACATTGACTTTGCTGAAAAAGACAAACACTACTTCTTAGTGGTTATTGACAGTCATTCAAAATGGTTGGAAGTCTTCCCGATGACATCCATCACGTCTTACAACACCATTGAGATCTTGAGAAGGTTATTCTCTTCATATGGACTTCCAGAAGAACTTGTATCAGACAATGGACCTCAGCTGGTGTCAAAAGAATTCAGCCAGTTTTTGGAGTTAAATGGGATCCGTCACACAGCTGTTCCTGCATATCATCCTGCATCAAATGGAGCAGCAGAGAGGTCAGTACAAATTCTAAAACGAGCCTTGATGAAAAATGTACTGGAAGCAGATGGGAGGTCCACGTTGCCACTCAGTCATCGATTGGCCAACTTCCTTATCATGTATCGTAGTACACCTCACACCGTGACAGGTCGCACACCAGCAGAGTTATTCCTGAAACGTCAGATCCGAACCCGTTTCAGTCTTCTTAAACCTGAACTTGCCCAACACATTAAACAGAAACAGTCTGAGCAAAAAAGACATTATGATCGGAGAGCTCCACCGGTACGTGTTTTTTCGGAAGGAGAAACTGTTCGTATCCGAAATTTCAGAGGAGGACTTGTGAAGTGGACCTGTGGAACAGTTCTGAAGAAGCTAGGAGACATCACTTATCAGATACAAGACAGACAGAGAACACGCACCATACATGTTGACCACATGTTACCATGGAAACAAGCAATGGAGGAATCCCCAGTTATGTCTTCACCGGTTCTCGAGGAGAGACCCGAAGAAATCAGAAGCTGTGTTGTTCCATAGGTAACACCAAGTCCAATGGAAAACCAAACATCACGACCATCGCCTGCTGAATCACCTGGGCAGACAACTGAAGAACCATCAGTACCAACTCCTGAAACAACCCAAAGACCATCAGCGCAGCGCAGATACCCTGAGAGGCACAGAGTTCCTCCAAAGAGACTAAATCTTTGAAAATATATAAAAGATGATTGTTTGTTACTGCCAGTTGATTTTGAGGGATACATCATTAAGAGATGCCTCCATTGTTACATACTTAGTGAAGGCAGTAGGATATTTTATTTGCAGTTAGAATGCATTTTTTCCTACTTATTAGTTGCAGTAACATCTAAAAGGGGAGGAATGTAATAGATTAGTTTGTTGCCCCCTAGTGGTCAGAAATACAGACATAACTGTTTCTAGGGATAGTTTCTGATAGGCCAACTATTAGGTTGTCGAGAGCTGACGTCAGACACTGGTGTGGTTGTTCTGTTCTGTGTTCCGCCATTAAAACCAAGTAAACCCGTATTCGCAGCTCCTCTCTCTGATTCCTTTCCAACCGAGAATATCACACACTGCATGATGACTGCAGCTGACTGGTATCGGTACCGCACGGCTCTTTAAGTTTTGCTCAAATATCCAGGATGATCAGTCTGGGCAATCTAGACGCTAATAAACCACCATCAACATTTCACAGCAGATCAATATGATCAATCGCTCCCTCTGAATCCTTCCATTGGCGATGTTCTCCATAAGAGCCAAAGCGCTCCATATTTACGCGGCACACTTTGCGCAGCTACTTGAATACGTGTGATTATACACACTTTCATCACCTTAAAAATAATCAAACCTGTCTGGAGTTAATCTGTTGAGCCAACCCTGTTTTCTTTTTCAGTGAGAATGAAATTACCCCATAGATGCGTTTCATGCGCTTCAGCGCACAGACCAATGCGTTACATCTTTTAGACAAAAACTGAGGAAAATTACTATTTACATTCGAGCTAGGTTTTTACTTCCTTTTATTTTTATTTTCTTTTGTTTGCATGTTAGCTTATTGTCTGAGGAAAAATGCGGTTCGGTTTAATCATTAACGTTTAAACAATAAAATATTAAAATCATGAAAAAACATCAGGTTTTATGCTTCTTGGTCTAAATAACATCAAATATAGTCAGATTTCAGTGGATTTAGGTGAGTTTTGACGATTCGTAGTTTGATATTGTCCACAGAAAACGTTTGCCTGGCTGCCGCTCATTTTCACGCCAGCGACAAAGTATGCATATATTTACTTTGACGCAAAGTTAATTTTTATACGTGCCGACTTGTGCGTAAAATATGGCGCCGCACAATTTTTGTGTGCACGCATGCTTTATGCATGAGGCCCCTGGTTAGATACACAGTCCTCCAGGCTGGTCACTGTTCAAGTTTTTGTGCTGCTAAAAAGTACAACTACAACAAAAACAAAACAATTTTAAGTGTAAAGTATAGCTATGTTTTCCAAAGTCATTGCTGGAGACATTTGACTTGTTGAATACAGAGCAACAGTAGATGTATTCACACATGTTAAGTGCACAGTGAAATAAAATTATTTCAATACTTTTGATTTTTATTTATTTATTTTTTTTATTTGGAACAGACAGTTTGCTCTGTGGACGTTGCCATATTTCCAATGGAAACGTTTTATCATAAGATGATTAAAATGTACTTACATTCGATTTAACAGTATTAAAGGTCATTCCTCCTGCTATCATTCAGCTAATTAAATTCAACGGTTACTCAAAAAGAACCATTATAAATGATTGTTACTTTATAGACAAAAATGTAACAAGAAATTCATAAATAACACTCTGATGTCAATTTTATTCCCCTCTACGTTGGAAAGAAAACATTTGTTTACAAATCATGATGATATCTCTAAAGAAAATAAGAACCTAATACCTTTCTTTTCCACTCTTACAAAAAAGTTTAAGAAATTAATTTCAAACTGATGTATTAAGTTTTCCCTGTATTGACTTTCTGTAAAAGAAATTCAAAATCAACAGGGCCTGAGAGAAAACCATGCTTTGCTCAAGTCCCAATACTCTCACATCCACCTTGTTCCACCCTTGCTGTCATGCTGACAGTTTGGAGTGCATAGTGTTTTCCAATTCTTCACATCTGTTTTGCACCCATTTGGGGTCCTATTTCTACACTTGGCTAAGCCCAAGTGGACTTTGGCAAAGTACATTACCCACAACAAGTTCACCGATTGCATTTTTCTGGCTGATCACAGATTACCAATCTTTAAAAAGCCTGACCTGACGATTCTGATTTCGGCCAATACCAAATTTTACTATCTGAAATGTCGCTAAATACAGCAATAATAAAAACCCAGCAAGTAATCTCACTTAGAAAGTGAGTCATTATTGTTACAGGTTAATTTTCTAAACTACAAAAAAGTAATTGGTAGGGAAGCTCAAATATGAAAAGTTGGACTGATGTTTATATCCGATAGCAATACTGCTGTCATGTTAGATTTGTCAATGTTTTATTTTATAAAATTTCTTTTAATCAAATTATTTGATTAATCGTAAGAATAATCGATAGAATACTTGATTGCTAAAATATTTGTCTACAGCCCTACATGTAAGTATCGGCTGATCACTCATCTCCCAAAAGTAAGGAAATCCACCAATCGATAAATTGGTGCACCCCTATTACCCATAGTTAGCTGCGTGTAAAATTTTGAGTTAAAAGGAATTATGGTAATGTGTTTTTTTTATTTTGGTTTGATAATTTATAGAAAATAGTAGGTCAAGGCACAAATCAGTTACAAAAGTTTCAGATGATAAGCTGAGCTCAAAAAATAATAAATAAAAAATGAAAGATTAAAGTTACACCTCTTCAAATTCTTATGTATTAGTACAGAAATTGTATTCCTTGTACTGTACAAAAATCTTACGCTTAAAGTTTTACCTCAAATGATCCAAAATAAATGATGTAAAACAAGTGCCTGTATTTATATCTTCACACAGACACCTTTTTAAAAAGATTTTCTTTAACATAGAAACAAGTCAGTGAATGCAGCCACCAGAAACTGCTGATGTGAGTCACAATTGCTCCTTTATAAGCTACACTAACATTTGTCAAGCTAAAAGTGGAGCAAAACGATTTGTGTCTTGTGGGTCCTACATATTACAGGGTTTCCCCCAGTGTATTATAAGCCTGGCGGCCCGCCATGCTTTACTAGCCCCACCGCCAGGCTAAGTGTTGCTTGTTTACGTTTCTAGGAAAATAAAATAAATAAAAAAATCGGGTTCTTTTTTGTTTGTTTTTTAAAGCCGGGCTGCAAGCGTCTCTGTTGCTCTTAGCATTTATAATAGATAGGTTTATAGTTTATGCATTTAAACCCGACAGGGCGGACCAATCACAGCTGGCGCCTCTGCGTTTTGCCTCGCGCGCTGCCGCTTCTTTACCTCAGCGGGATCGCGGGCGCCTCCTTTCACTCAAACTGGACACAGGCTGACCTGTATGGATATTTACATCAACCTACTGTGAAGCATTATGATCCTTTGGAGAACTCTAGGTAAGAGTTTAAAACCCGCCGCGTAGCTCTGGTTGCGCAGCTCAATGTGAACCGCAGGAATAACTTATAGCGAATTCAGAGGCGCGTTGTGGAGCGGTGAGAATGATTTATCTTTGTGAACGAACAATTATATGCGGCGTTCACATCTCAACACGCTACCCAGCGTGTGGCTCTGTGTCTGTCTTCCCTGTAAAGTTTGTCTGTGGTCCCTGTTGACCGGAGCGTTTGTGGTGTTAATTCTCAGTATTCAGCCACGCCTTTAACTCCTCCCAACTCTAGCAGACTGACTACTGACCAGCTCTCCATCTCACGGGTCCGAAAAGACTCTAATTCCCGGGTATTACCGCAATTTAGAATTTAGAGAACTTTTATTTAAGCTGGGAGCGAGAAGGATTCGTCTAAGCTCTGACTACCTTCATCCAGACGTTATGCCCCGCTTCAGTTCATGACTCAGACATCGGAGTAGCCCCGCCTGATGTCCGAACTCATGAACCACATCTGTTAACGGTAGCTCCTTCCCTGTAATTAACGTGCACTTGGTAACCGGCTTAGATAATTTTAGCGACTAGGAATAAGTCCCAGGGACATTATTTATCTGAACTAAAGAACTTACGAAGCCACCCTAAATTACTAGGACCATAAGCATTGATTTTACAATGATCAGAGAAATTAACTCTAGATGACTCAATTAATTTAACTGTCCACAACATCAAATTAGACCTTAGTAATTTTATTAGCAAGCTTAAGCAAGGGAAAAGACAGACAGCATCTCAATTGCAAAAATTAAGAAATTAAAACTGTTAAAAATCATCAGAAATTACTCCTACTTATAATCCCTACACTGTGTCTTAATCTAAATAGAGGCTTTGGGGGAGGCAGTATTACTCGAACCCAGATGCAGAGACGATCTTGGCAGCAGAAAACTAACGTCCATGAATGGAGTCCTGTCTTTGGATTTATTCTGAAAGGATTTTGCCAAGACAAAGTTGAACTGGTGAGAATCCTCAACGAACTCAGTTCTTAATCCACAAAAGATCTTTGTCTATTCCCCATGTCCACTGCAGCATCGTTGTAATCCTTTGGGTTGAGTGCAGGGCCACAGTCGAATCAGAATCCCGGGTTGTGGGTAAACGGATCTTGTTCCTTCCTTGGGCAGCGAGCAGTCGTCCCGGGGTATCATCACGCAGCCCTCCGTTGATTCTGCATCTCCATGTGTGCTCGACTCGAACGCTGCGGAACAAAGAACCTCGAACCTTCTGTGTGGTGTCTTTTTATTCTTATCAGCAGCCACACACTTTCTTTCCTCATGGACGTTTTTACTTGACGTCAACTGTTCTTTGGTTAGCCTCAGACTACAGATGAACTTTATTTCTCCTGAGCTGCACTTTCAGTTCCCTGTCTGAATTCTGCACCTGTTTCCTCCGTACTGACTGCTTGGACAGATGATCTAATATCCATCACCATCTTGGAGACATGATGTCTTTTCTAATGACCTAATGTCTTGGTCACCTCTGCTCTCCTTTCGGTTCCTCTTTTCCTGTTACATGACTCTCTTTCTGTCTGACTATGATTTTTTATGATTAAATAGAAAAAAGTAGAATTAAAGCAAAGTTTGCAGGACACTATAACAACACACACAACCAAATTATTTTTTTTACCGTCTGACTCTACTGTTGGGTCTTGATGTCACCTGTGTAATCAGCTTTAAAGAGAACTTTATTTATTGTTATTATTAAACTAAAATCTCCAGCATGGGGAAGTGGGCTGAGCTCGACTTTTCTCGACAGTGGATAACGAGCATCGCTAACCTGATCATGCAGGTTCAGCCCAGTGAGGAGCTTTAATGCTCTCCTCGGAGTCACGCATCATGCAGATTTTATATTACTTTATTATTATTTTTCCGGTTACACGATGCATCAAACCATATCAAATGCGTTGTCTACTTAGAGTTAATATGTGCGGCCGCACGGAGATCTGAGAAACTCGTCCCATAAACTCGACCAACCAGAATAGTTTCTGTGACGCTTAAAAACTCAATAGACAAGAAATGGAAGAGCTACTAAAGCCACATTAGCAGCATTGAATTAAATCTCCCGTTTGTTGCGCATCTCTGCGTAGTGTAGCAGATTTAACTCATCATGCAGGAGCAGAATCTGATTTAGGGGCCTCTTTTGTTGCTAATAATATCAGCACCTCTAACAGCTTCTGTGTTAGATTTAGTGAAATATGGGAGAAGGGAGGAGTTTAATTGGCCAGCCTAAAAAGTAATAAGTTATCATTGCAGTTTACTAATTTGTATTTGCAAATTCAAAGATTAAATTTACAGCATCAGATTGTTGCTATGGTAACAAAACAATCTAACTATGAATATTGTTCTTTGAAGTTTTACAAAGTAAACTTGCCAGTTTCTTAAAATCTTGTATTTAAATGTTATAATAATTTAATTTATGTATGCCTAAACAATTGAATAAAATTTAACAGCATTGATAATCTCAATAAACAAGTGTTACATTTATGTATCTGTGGTCTGTTTTAAAATATTA
>NW_006800751.1:41909-42776 GCF_000485575.1 Poecilia formosa | reverse complement strand
GAAACTAACATAATAAAATCCCATTCCACCCCTCTGGGTGACGTGTAGTGGTCTGAACCAATTTGCAGTCTCAGCTGGCTTGATCCACACCTTCTCCACCTCTCTGCTCTCCTAAGGATTTGGGCAGCCAGCACTTCAACTCAGAAACAAAACAAAGATTAAATCAAGCAAAACACAACAATATAAACTAAAATGTGCGCACTTATTCTAGAATACAATGTGATGTGTTGCTTTCTAAACAAAACCAGTTATTCTGTAAATTAAATCCTAAACTTAAAGAAATCTAAATATAAGTGAGATAAACCTATTGCGTGTGGTGAAAGTGAATATTACCACATTTGTGTGGCTGTAACTGCAGCCATCACACCCGTATTGCTTCCCCCCGTGTTCGTCCCCCGGTCTAACGGTTCGTCAGTCCGCTGATCTATTTCCTCCCCTCCACCCCATCTTACGTTCGTTCATTCGCCCTCTCCTCCCACTCCAGGCGGCATTTCCCGTATTTTCAAACCCAAAGCGTGACAGGTTAGGTGGCAAGGCAAGTGCTATCACAACTTGAGATTGACGAGGTACAACACAAATGCTACGGCAAGGGGGAGGAGCCTGGATGTCAGGACAGGGGGGGAGTTAACTACAACTACCCGCCCAGAGACTGGGTATGTAGCCCCAGTAATGAACTAACCATCAAAGCTGAACGAGGCAGCAGCTGACCTGAGAGAGAGAATCATGGCCCGAATGAACACCAGACAACCCCGAGCGGCTGAGTGAAATGCCATCAGAAAGTCTCATTGAAGATGTGAATGCAGCATTGAGAATGATCCCTACCAACACCGTAACAGAAACCAATGAGTTGATATACCACTCAGCATC
>NW_006800751.1:31524-39298 GCF_000485575.1 Poecilia formosa | reverse complement strand
TCTGAACATCATGGCATGGAAAAGGTTGAAAAAGGTTATTATTTTGGAGAAAGTATCATCAACATCAATATTTCCACTAAATAAGAAGCAAAAAAATGTTTTCATAGAGGAAAAATGTCTCAGACTCTGAGCTCAAAGTAAGATGAAAGAGAGCAATAAAACTATTATTTTAAAATTAGTTTAATTTCACATAATTATCGCGGTAAAAGCCATTTGTTTGTTAAATACTTAATGAAACATATTTACCGTGTTTGATGTTTGTTGTGAATGACGTGGTATACTCGCAGACGCAGCAAAGGTAAACAAAGGTAAAATAACTGAACAGGTGATCAACTCAAAACCACTCGCACCTTTTTACTCTCTCTATGTCGTTTAAGCAGACCCGTTGCTGTGGCAACTGCTCGCTCCTTGAGCCGAGCACAGATTACGTTTAAAACATTTAGTCCATTACAATATCACGTTTTCAGGCTTGATATTTATTTTGTGATTATTAATAAGCGCTCTCATGAACACGGCAGTGGTTGATTAATTAATTTTAAACTCCTGCTCTGCTAGTTATTTTGATAATGAAACCGAAATGTGCAGAATTGCGCCACACCTTGTTGAAACAATAATTACTGAGATTATTATTTTTGTTGGGTCATTAATTTGAACACGTTTTGTTGACTTTTTTTTAGTTGTTGTTCTTTAATAAAGTTATGAACGTTTTGATAAGCCAGTCAGAGGAGGACGTGCTGGTCTCAGCGTCCTGGCGGCGTTCAGTTTGTCACCTAATGCCGAGATCGACTCAAAACCTTCCGCTGTCGACGTATTGCTCCCCTGCTCTAGCAAATAACAGTTCAGAAATAATATGATATGGGGGGGAAGCGATTTATAAACTGATTAAGTTGTGTTTTAGATTGTTCTTGAAAAACTAATCAGTCACGGCTTATTAGTGGGTGAACTCAGGGCTGCACAGTGAACCCATTGATTTTTTACAGCTGACAGCCGCTCCCCTCTCTTGCAGGTACTGGTACCCCTGCTAAATCTTTTAGGGGTACGGAGTACCTGACCATACTCCCCTACTTTCACCCCTGATTATATCTAATGCAATAGTTATGGTATTGTGTGAATGAATATTTGTAAGGGAAGTCACACAATTTCATTATGGTCCATGTATTTTTACATATTTTTTATAATGAAAGATATAGATCCTTATTATTATTTTTTTTTAATTGTGTTTTAATTGTCAAATTCCTGGTCAATTTATTTATTAGAGTCTTTCTCCTTTGTTGCCTCCTTAAGTTTATCCTACAAACAATTCTGGCAGAGGATTTTTCAGACATATTCTGTCACCAGATAGTCCAGGTGACTTAGGTGACCTTAGGTGACTTAGACTGTCACCTAAGTTTGAGTATCATGAAAAAGTTCAGGGGCTGCACAGTGGCGCAGTTGGTAGCACTGTTGCTTTGCAGCAAGAAGGTTCTGGGTTCAATTCCTGGCCTGGTGTCTTTCTGCATGGAGTTTGTATGTTCTTCCTGTGCTTGTGTGGGTTCTCTCTGGGTACTCTGGCTTCCTCCCACAGTCCAAAAACATGACTGTCAGGTTAATTGGTTTCTCTAAATTCTCCCTAGGTGTGAGTGTGTGTGTGCATGGTTTGTCCTGTTTGTCTCTGTGTTGCCCTGCGACAAACTAGCGACCTCTCCAGGGTGTACCCTGCCTCTTGCCCAGAATGTTAGCTGGATATAGGAACCAGCAACCCACCCGACCCCACCAAGGGACAAGGGTATTAGAAAATGGATGGATCGAAAAAGTTCAGTATTTTCTGTCACTCCTATCTGAAAAAGAAACTCACATAAAATATAGACTCATTACACATACAGTTTAATATTTCAAGCCTTTATTTCTTAAATTTTTTATGATTATGGGTTACAAATAATGAAACATCACCTCAGAAGACAACAAAAAGGAGAAGTAATAAATAGCATTTATAATGTATGGGAAGACTCCTGACAGATCTCCAAGGAACAAATGGAGATTTGTTGTTCACTCCATAGAACAAATGGAGTGAACAACAAAAATAAGTATTTTTGCACAATCACATTATCTATAGCAAAACTCCATAGAGATTTGATGGTGTCATGATGTGGTGTTGGGGTGCGGTGAGGAAGGACGCCATGGACCCAGGTAAGAGATGAAACGTAGATTTAATAAAATAATTTTCCTTTTTAGTTCCAAATGCATTTTAAAACTCATCTAATCATTTATAAATAAATGCCTACAGACACATTCAAATCTGTTATATCTTTAACTCAGTCTGGCTGCTTTCTTCTTTTATTTTACCTTCTTCCTTTTTTCCATCTTTTTCATGTCACTTTTTAGCATATGAACCTCCAGGGGCATTTAGGACCACTACATTACCTCTGGGATGTCAAGAATAGCACAAGATAATAGAGTCTAATACAATGCTATGGAGAGGAAAATGAGAAAGAAAGGAAAGAAGGACAAATGGATTAAAGTAAAACAGAAAAGTATTTTTTGTAATGACAACTTCAAGACATCTCCTTTGTGGAGAAACAAGTCACTTGAATTGGTCAGGTGTGATTTTGACTCATTCCAATTATCATCCTCAAATCATCAGGGTTCCAGGGATCCTCACTTCAAAGTCAGGTCATAACAGTTGTTTGACTAATAGCTAAAATTCAATGTGTTTGAAGAATTTCTAAAGTGAACAGATATAAATCATTGTTGAGTTCTGCTGTAAGTCACTGACAGGTTTACATATTTGAAAATAGTTGAGACATATATGCAGTCAAATTTATAAACATATCTGAAAACTTATTAAATCTAATAAATTACATTACTTCAACATAGCAATATAATTACTTTTAAAATAGCACAAATTGTAATGTAGCTGGTTGCAGGTTCACATGAACCTTCTGCCACTGCAGAAGGCCATAAAGACCTTTAGGCCCCAATGACAGGCCTGGACATGCACCACGCAGCCTCCTCTGGAACTTGACAGTCTTAGACGTTTGAGCTCCCAGCTCACCATCACCACTCGCTTGTGCTTAGCTGTAATGTAATGCAGAACCCCCCCCCCCCCACCCCCACACGCGCGCACACACACACACACACACACACACACACACACACACACACACCCTTGTCTTTACCTAAATGCCCAAGATGTAAACCTGCAGGTGTAATGATTGTATGAGACACTTTTGGCCAAAAATCACTGAAAAAAGGATGTTTGCAGTTGCTTCTTTTTTAGATGGTGGGCTGAGTTTAAAAAAAAACTTGTTTCAGTTACTTTGTTTGCTTTAACCGCAGTGACAACAAAAATTACCATTGTACTATTCTTCTCAGCAGCTTTTTGAATGCTACTATAAAAATCTATGCACAGCCATCTAAATATAACACCAAAAACAAGAACATCACAAACAGATAAAATTAGAAATAAGTATCAGCACCTGCTCCACCACTAAGGGAGAGCTCATCAAATGCAGTAAACAAAGATGGCCAAAAATTAAGCTATGGTTGCAAAGAAAAAAATATATAAAAACAAAAAATACATATTCTATATCACAGTTTTATTTCTGACTGAAAAACGTCTCCCTTTTTATTCATTATTTTATATTTATAAATATGTGTAAATATTTTCATGATTGCCTAAAATCATGAAAATATTGCTCAGATTTTTGAGATGGTATGTGGCATAATGGCATATCTTCACCCGCCTTTTTTATTTTGTTTCTTGTAAAGATAAAAATGAGGGGAGATGCGTTGGACTAAATTACTAATACACCTGCCTGTCCACACGCTGTCACACTCAGCAGATACTGTCTGTGCACCTTAACAGGGCAATGCTTTGGTTCTTTCTCAAAGAAATATTCAAAATTTGCCTGAAGAAAACCCAACATATTTTCAGGGTTTTTCCCCAAAAAACCTGGTAAGCCCAGTCTTATCAAATAATTAAGATAGTCTTAAAAAGACCAAACAAAAAATGACAATTAAAATAAATCTCTTTTTTTGCAAGTGCTTTTTCTTCCTCACCAGCACACTACCACACAAGCCAACTGTAGGACACATACTGTACATCAACTTTATCAAGCTCCAGCACTGATACAGAGTCAGGCACCTGACAACCATGTGTCAGATGGAAACACACACACCACACAATTCTTCGATCACAAAGATATGTCATTCTCACGGCATGCTCAACATATTCCTCTAAAAGCGTGACTGAAGTCTGTGTTTGCAGGTCATACTAAGCTAGCACAAGCAGAGCAAACGCTGTGGCTTTTAAAACTGACAACCTTGGTGCAATATTCTCTAGAGGAAAATGAGTCTTCACAAGAACCATAAATGAATATACATGTAGAACATTTATAGGACCATGGTCCTCAGGGACAGCGATTCCTGTACTGCTACACAGCTGCACCTGCTGCTGCACAGCTGGCTGAAATGATTGGATGATTAACAGACTTCTGCAGCAATTGGAGGCATGTCAAGAATTTGATGTAATAATTTCAATCAGTTTTGCTGGAGTGGGGAGAAAACACTGCTCTAGGGAGTGTCTTCTAATCTTCAGTGTGGGACAACCTGTTTTTTGATGCCACTTTAGTATTTTCCCACATTCAAAACATTAGATGTTGTTGAGATTACAGAATCTCAACATGATCTTGTTTATGTGTTTCATTTAAATACATAAATAAGAACAAAAGAGTGGGGTAATGTTAAGAAAATAAATTTCAAATATGCTAGTTTTAAAACTTAACCACATGTACAATATTATATAAAGTTAACAGCGTTTTAAAATAAGAAAATTTGGTTCTAAATTGCCTCCATGGTTCAGTGGGCATCTCATTTGTAGGATGTTTATATTAAATATAAAACAATAAGTTGAATTAAAATAGTTTAGTTTTAGTTTTCTATAATTTAAAACACAGTTCTTAACCTCTGTGGACTGAGCAGGCATTCACAGGGGGTCGTGGCTGTTTGTGTGAGGTTAACCTTTTGACCATCTTGATAAGATTTAAACAGCTGGTGTAAAACTGAATGCAACATAGAATATCTGTAAAATGCATAATCTAATGTGTAATCTCTCCTAGTTGTTAACATGTCTTGATTGAAATAGCCTAATTATAGTTTTCAGATTAATAACTTATTCTGCCCTATTGACCTTTATGTTACCTGTAGTTACAGCAGATTGTTTGCTAAGATCTTTTGAACTGCCCTTTGTCTGTGTGGGAAACAATCAGGAGAAGTTCCAGCTTTCACACTGATCTGTGAAAAGCCATAAAACAGCATGAGTTCAGGCCAGTGGAGGAGAAGCTCTGCTTCCACTTTGTTTAGATAAAGGTGACAACTGATGTTTGATCTTGAAAACAAATTGCAGGGAGTTTCTAACTTTTAAGAGGGTCCGAGACAGTTCCTGGTTGGATGAGCAAAGATACGCCTTATTTGAATAAATTAAAGAGAAGAATAAGACTTTACTATAAAAGTTTGTACACAGGAGTAACAAATCAGATTTGCTCTTGCAACTCTCCAAAGACGTCTTTGTCTTTCTCTCTTTCTTTCTTCTTCTCTATTTGTGTCTCAGGTAAATGAATGTCTGTTTTATTGTGTTTGAAGTGTCTGTGTTGTCTATGTGATTTTATACTTTTAAATGTTAGAATAATAAACTCTGAAAATGTATTACGTGGAGCGTTGACTGTTATCTCTGTGTGGCTTTTGTTTCCACGCATGGAATCATTGAATCCGGGAGCACAAGAGAATATAATGAGCCAGAAGTTAATGATTTTATTCTCTTAACAGTAACATTACAATTCATAAACTACTAATAATACCTTTCATAAAGTTCTGTTCAAATGTGCTTCACTGACACAGACAGGCCTCCGGACACATTGATTAAAAAAAACTGTAAAAATGTCATATAAAAATGTCATGTCAAATGTCATACAATGATGAGGCCACTGAAAATTAAGAAAGTAATTGATTTCAAATTTCAGGCTAAAGTAGCTGGTAGAGTTCAGGGAGAACTCAGGTCCAGCTTGTGAACTTTTATAAAAGTCGAGGTGCTGAGAAAGGAAAACTTTGTCATGTTATGTTTAGAATACCATCTTTTGGGAGATGTTCAGCTACTTGTTCCTTTATTTCTACAGCTATTGTTTTGCTTGAATTTGGTTAAAGCGGTCTCTCAGCTGGCCTGGGAACGCCTTGGGGTTCCCCCGGAGGAGCTGGAACAAGTGGCTGGGGAGAGGGAAGTCTGGGCTTCCCTTCTGAAGCTGCTGCCCCCACGACCTGACCCCGGATGAAGCGGAAGAAAATGGATGGATGGACAGTAAGTATTCATGGTTGTTAAACATGTCTTTGTTTTTAAAACAAAAAGCCTGCATTTTGTGTAGTTCTTAATTCCAAGTACTCCAAAGAGTTTTATACTACAATCAGTATCCACCTATACTTAAACACATTCACACACTGATGGTTTTAAGCTACATCGTAGCCACAGCTGCCCTGTAGAGGCTGCCATTCAATCAGCACCACAGGGACCTCTGACCACTACAAAAGGTTGAACAAGACAGATTGAGCAGGGGAGACTGGGAACTTCATGTTCTTTCCAGATCTAGTCACAGAGAATAAATGAATAATATCAGTGAATGTTTTCAATTCAAAAATACTTTATTGATCTCAAAGATAAATTAAATGTTGTAACTCATATTTATTCAAAAGAGTTTCAATTGTAGATAGTGATGGGTGTTGGCAATAAAGATTTTTATTTGCTGCCAACAGCAGTAACAGCTGGTAACAGCTTGTTAAAGTTGACAGTATAACATGAGACAGATAATCTGTGAAAAAAATTAAGTTTCTGTGGTTCCTATCTGCTGTCCGACTCCCATCTGCCAAATATATCGCTCCAGGTCAGAAACAACCAATCAGAGACAGGAGCAGGGTCTTAGTGCTGTTAATCACAGCACTAAGAAACTGTGGTCTTCTAATATGCACGCTGCTCAATGTGCTAATGGCAAAGAAACAACTCATGATTACAAGATAACGGTTTATCTGCCATCATTGATGGCCATGCTAAATAGCCTGAGGATTCACTCCTTTGTGAGGAACCAGTTGAAGCTTGGCAGAGAGCAATGGGGAGGGGGTGAGCAGCATGTACATGAGAATGACTGACAGAACTAAGGCCCTCCTGCCAGGTTCTGCTGGTGCTCTTATTTTGCTTTCTGTTATCACATGCTTTTACAGGATGATATCTTGATGCGCAATAAACAACTTCATACAATTGTCTCAGCAACCTTAGATAACTGTTTATAACATTTATAACATTGAGATTACATTTAATAATTGATTCTATGTAAATTTACTGCCCTGAATTAATTGAACTGACACCTAACTAAGGCGTTTCTGAGAGGACCAATTGACATCTGGCCTTCTATGTACTCTTTCCAGTGTCACTAAAAACATGTTGATTTACGTAATAAAAAATTGGGATACTGTATAAATTTCTCATTGACTTTTACATATTGGAATATTACTAACCTAATGACCAATTGCCCAGGAGAGTTCTAAATTCAGGTACCAAAAATCAACATAAAATATTGCAATTTGCCAAATCTCTGCAGATTTTTGAAAGAATACAGTTGTCATGAAGTGGGTTTGAGGTGGGAATGAGACACACCTGGGGAAGCAATCAACAGGGAAGACAGGACTAGGCTAAACACAGAAAACCTCAAAAATAACTACACAGAAAACACAGAACACAACAGTAAACCCCCCCCCC
>NW_006800751.1:29406-31272 GCF_000485575.1 Poecilia formosa | reverse complement strand
GCGGACACAGGGAAGCTCAGGAGGCTGCTCGCCGGCAGCGGACTCAGGGAAGTTCAGGAGGCTGCTCGCCGGCAGCGGACACAGGGAAGCTCAGGAGGCTGCTCGCCGGCAGCGGACTCAGGGAAGCTCAGGAGGCTGCTCGCCGGCAGCGGACTCAGGGAAGCTCAGGAGGCTGCTCAGCAGCAGCGGACACAGGGAAGCTCAGGAGGCTGCTCACCGGCAGCGGACACAGGGAAGCTCAGGAGGCTGCTCACCGGCAGCGGACACAGGGGACTCAGGAGGCTGCTCACCGGCAGTGGACTCAGGGGACTCAGGAGGCAGGGACGCTGCAACAGCGGCAGGAAGCAGGCTGGCAGCAGTGGCTGCGAGAGGTGGAGAAGGTGCGGCGACCACTGGAGGAGGTCCCGGAGCTCACGCAGAGAGTGGAGTGAGGACTGAAGCAGGAGCTGACGCAGAGGAAGACGGAGCTGGGTTGGACGCTGGGAACATGATGTTGACTGGCCTTGGCGGCAGAGGTTCCGCTTTCAACACCGCTCTCGCCGTCCGGAATTCCCACTCTACCTCCTGGCGCAGCAGCTCCAAACCCTGATGAGGGCACGGCGGAATCCACTCCTCCAGCCAGACTAGCATCCGGGTGGCAGCCTTGAGGCGGCTGCAAGGAACATACGGCTTTGCCACCTCGTCAGCGTAGCGCTGGATGTTCATCATCATTACCGGTAGCAACTGATGACACTGAAGACTGAATAGGAGACCTAAGCTTAACCAGGACTGTCCAGTTCAACTGGCCAGAACACAACAGACAAAACTGACCTTAGATGAGGACCTGACAAGAGACAAAGACAACAGGTGGACTTAAATACACAGGGTGGGTAATCAGGGAATGAGACACACCTGGGAAGCAATCAACAGGGAAGACAGGACTAGGCTAAACACAGAAAACCTCAAAAATAACTACACAGAAAACACAGAACACAACAACAGCAAAGCATTTAGCATGGTGTGTGCTTGCATGTGTGTCCATACGTTGACTGATTTTCAGCAAAATGTGAAGTTCAGAATTAATTAAACGTAAATATACAAACACATCAAAAAATAAGTCCCTTTGTCTTTGTAGGATTTTCTGCCAACTGCTTCCAGAGCTAAACTAATGCAGGTACCGTATTTTCCGCACGATAAGGCGCACCTAAAAACCTTCAATTTCCTCTAAAGCCAACAGTGTGCCTTATAATCCGGTGCGCCTTATATATGGACCAATATTGAGCCACAACAGGTCTAGCAACTATGGTAAGCATAGACATAATATAAGAGTAGACCCCGCATTGGCTGCTCCGGCGCAGGAAATACGGCGGTCATCTTGGAGCGGTATACCCTCCTACTTTGCTAAATCAAAACAGCAGAAGATGCCTCAGCACTGAGGGATATTGTTGTTCTGATCGATGGACTATTGATGTGAGGGCTCCACAGACAAAATTTCACAAGTAAGATGTACATATTATTGTGTATATATTGTGATTAGAATGCCCTGCGACAGACTGGCGACCTGTCCAGGGTGTACCCCGCCTCTCGCCCGGAACGTGAGCTGGAGATAGGCACCAGCACCCCTCCCGACCCCACTGAGGGACAAGGGTGACGGAAAATGGATGGATGGATGGATGTGATTAGAATATTAGGTAACACTTTATTTGAAGGGGGTTGAATAAGACTGTCATGACACTGTCATAAACATGACATAACACATGTCAAGAACATGAATAAGTCTTCATGAATATTTATGACTGTTGTCATAAAGCGTCATTTGGTAAATTATGACACTTTTAATACAAAGTTGACATTATTCAAACTGTCTTTGTTATGACAACTTCAACT
>NW_006800751.1:17932-26987 GCF_000485575.1 Poecilia formosa | reverse complement strand
TCAGCTAGGTACATTCATTTTGCCCCCAATAAAGTCGGTGCCTCCCCCCTCCCCCGTCACACGCGTCGTTTCAACCAGACAGCCATTTGTAATCCATAGGGGGGGCGCAGAAAATGTTTGGAAAACACTGGGGGGGGAGGGGCGCAGAAGAAAAAGTTTGGGAACCACTGGACTAGGGTTACCAAGGGACCAACCCCTATACATTTAAAGCCGGGGGGCAGGGGGAAGATAGACAGAGACTGCGGCGGCAGCGCGTCGGTTGGTCTGTGTTTCCCAGAAAGCAGTTGGGCACAATATCGCAACACCAACACCGTAAGTGAAACAATGACTGGGGCAGCCTACTATATAAGGTACTCAGCGACCACTTTATTATTATACATCCACATTTGTAGAGTACGGAACACATAGCGACCCGTATAGGTTCAATACGGGACAGGTGGTAACCTTAACTGTAGCGTCTATTCTATGTGACTTATATTTAAAAAAAGCCCTAAAATGGGCCATTCATTGAAGGTATGCGGTACACCTTATTGTATTTTGCTTCACATCAATTCTTATAACCGCTGCCACAAACGTTGGTGTTGGTGTTATCTTAAGTGAGCCAGAAGAAAAGCCTTATGTTAGCTCAAGGGGGCCAGCAAAAAACACTTAAAAAGTTGTGAGTGCCATGATAAAAGCTCCTGAGCTCTGTTTTTGATCTGCCCGAATTAGGACAATTGATAAAAAGTACATTTAAAAACACTAACAAAAGGTAGATCAGCAGTAAAATAAGGTGGATTCATCTTTTCATGATCCTGAAGTTTTTTGATATCACTCCACTATGGAGTGGTCCATCCATCCATCTTCTTCTGCTTATCTGGAGTGGGATCATGGGAATAGCAGTAAGGAGGCCCAAACTTTCCTCTCCCCAGTCACTTGTTCCAGCTCCTCCGTTGAAATCCCAAAGTGTTCACAGGCCAGCTGAGAAACATAGTCCCTCCAGCGTCCTGGGCCTTCCCCTGGGCCTTCTCTAGGGGCCCAGGAGAACACCTCACCAAGGAGGCATCCTAACCAGATGACCAAGCCACCTTAACTGGTTCCTCTCGATGTGAAGGAGCAGTGGCTCTTCTCTGAGTCCAGATGATTGAGCTTCTCACCCCATCTCTAAGGGAGAGCCCAGACACCCTACGGAGAAAACTCATTTTGGCCACTTGTATCCATGACCTCCTTCTTTCTGTCATGACCCAAAGCTCATGACCATAGATGAGGGTAGGAACGTAGACTGACCGGAAAATCAAGAGCTTCGCCTTTTGACTCAGCTCTTTCTTCACCACAACCGACTGATACAGCACCAGCTTCATTGCAGGCCCTGCTCCAATTTGTCTGTCAATCTCCCACTCAATTTTTCCCTCATTCGTGAACAAGATCCCAAGATACTTAAACTCCTCCACTTGGGGCAAGACATCCTCCCGGACCAGGAGAAGGCACTCTACCCTTTTCCGGATCAAGACCATGGCCTTGGATTTGGAGGCACTGATCCTTATCCCGGCTGCTTCACACTCGGCTGTGAACTGCTCTAGAGAAAGTTGTAGATCCCAACCTGATGAATCCAGTAGGACCACATCATCTGCAAAAAGCAGAGAAGCGATCGTAAGGCCACCAAAATGGATCCCCTCAACACCATGGCTGCATCTAGAAATTCTGTACATAAAAGCAATGAAAAGAATCGGTAGCAAAAGGCAGCCTTTTGTCACCAGAAACGAGCCCGACTTACTGCATTGCAGACCAGACTCTGACACCGGTCATGCAGGGTCCTAACAGCCTGTATCAAAGGGCCTAGTACCCCATATGCTTGGAGAAACACCCCCCTCCCCACTTCTCCATGTCCGCAAAACACATGTAGACCAGTTGGACGAACACCCACGCACCCTCCAGAATCCATCTGAGGGTGTAGAGCTGGTCCTGTGTTCCATGGCTTGGAATGATCAATTCTGCAGAAATAGTTGCCCATACAGTAAAGATTGTCCTAATTATTTCAAGTTTAGTTTTCAAATACTGCTAGCCTTTTAATATCAGAGTGGGAGAAAGTTCTTCTACAAATGCTGAGTTAATTTCCATTCTCCAGTGCTTCTGGTACTAATTAGACAAGAGATTAATTGGTTGAGATAGGGAAGGGTTAATAACCTTGTTGTCTAAAACAGCATTAATAAATTATGCAACAATAAGAATATCTGCAGGGATATTCAGGAAACTAATATAATTTGCATAGGTTAAATCTTTCCCTGCACTACGATCCTTCTACCGAAACTGAAAAAAACAAAACAAAAAAACAGAAAAAGAATTAAACTTTCACTAGATGTTTACTATTATGTAATCCCATGACACCAAGTTAGCTCTGGTGCTATGTAATCAAATGTCCTCCAGCACCAGTGTGCTCCCCACCGCCCCCCCACACACTCACCCCCCTTCCTCTCTGGCAACAAAGAGAGCACTGTCGCAGCATTATCATGTAAAAATGGGGGAAGGGAACCCAGGTGGATATATTGCTTATATTGCATCAAAACAAGGAGGCATGTGGTGTAGGGATGGGGGAAAAGCAGTACTAAAAAATTTCAAAGAGGAAAAGTAAGCAAGCTTATAAGTATATGTCTACTATTGTGAGAAAAAGGATGGAGGGTGGAAATGGGATGGGGGGCTAAATGTGGTCTTCTATTATGCAGACTTTACTGTTCATCATGAGGTTTCGTCCTGATGACTATAAAAAATATGCATCATCTAAATTTATTTATCTTTCCAATATTTTTGCTAAAATAAACATTGGTTTTTACCTTCAGCGGATATTCAACTGAAAACTCAGATGTATAATTTGATCCAAAATGCTTCTGAATATCCCTCCTTGCCCAAATTAGAATGAAAAAGATAAAAGGCATGTAGTACAAGTGTAAAGAAAGGAGAGTCGAAAGTGACCCCTATCCTGTTCTTTTTTAGTCTTGTACTGCTTCATACTCATGAATTTCTCACTCCAACTAAAACACCTCCCATTCTGTCACTCCCTCCCTCTCTCTGTTCCTCTCCTCCTCATTCTCTGCAGCACTCTAGAGCGCAGTCAGCTACTATGAAGACTGCAGTATTACGCTATAGCACAAGCAAAATGGGGGGCTAGGGGTTGGGGTTGGTCCAGGGAGGAGAAAGACATGCAGTGGATACTTGCTTGAAGGGACTTGATAAAGATATTGGGCTATGCAGCTCTCACTTTTCAAACTGTGAAAATCATAAGGACTCACTGCTGATTCCAGGGAGGAAGGGGAAGAAAAGATTAAAAGAAAGCACAAAAATACAAAGTCATACTTTGAAACCATTTTAAAAAGATGTCATATAAATTACATGGCTAAACTACATCAGACAACTGATTGCTTCTGTTTCTTCCTTCTAAAACTAAGTGATAAATCCTTTAATCTTAAACCACCATAAACTACAATTGTAAACGAGACTTGTCTCCATGTTATATATGTAACAAATTAATGTTTTCATGTTGACAGCACAAGGTGGTGTTGGACATATAGCTGGGTACAAATGTCAGAATAAAACTCATGCAGACTCTGACAAAGTTACTTTGTCCAATCACCGACAAATGCAGAGCAGCATGGGAGACATTTATTCATCAATAGCACTGGAGCACAGAGCAATTCCTCAAGTAAAATAAAGTACCTGTTATGTGTAATAATGTGAGTGTACAAAGTATGAGTGACCAGTGAATTTCCCCACTGTGAGATCAGTAAAATATCTATTAGTATTGTGCGACGCAGTTAGGAGTGTAGTAGTAAATGTAATCACACCTAAAATATCCAGTGCTCCCCTGTCAGTTTTTTATGCACATGTACCAAATAAGTAGAGCATAATTTTATACCTAAACACATATAGAAAGTTCTTATGAATGAACTAAGTGGACCATTCTGTACTATTCTGAAGACTCACAGGTACTGCAAAAAACATAAGCTGATTTCAAAACATAGCTGTTCAACTATTTCAAATATGGTAAATGGTAAAATGACTCGTTCTTTTATAGCACTGTATACAAATCAGGATCAAAACAGCTTAATTTTGTCATTTTTTATTATGAATGAAAACAATCCAAAACACTTATTTTCAGGTGTGTTTATCATATTCCACCCACCCGTCAGTCTGTCCTTCTGTCCATCTAGTCATACATACATACATACATACATTTTATTTAGCTATGTAGTGTGCTCCCCTTTATTCCCCTTTATTTTCACATAAAATGTATGATTTCATATTTTCACAAAACAATTATTTTAAAGATCTTTAAAGATCTGATGTTATCAAGATGGAGTGGTTGATAATGAGAGCTGAAAGATTAAAAAAGTAGGGGGTTGACTCTTCTGATTCACTGCAAAGCACTGGCTCTTAGAGCCAATGCTTTTCAACATGGCCTATCATTAACAATAATTACAAATTTTCTGCAAAGTTTCAGCAAGTCCCATTTAAAACATTTAAAAAACAATTTAATGCCACCTTGAATGAAATTTAAGACAGAGGAAATATAAATATAGGTGATGGTTGGAGGAACATGCTATATTACAATCAAACATAGCAAAAACTGACAATTCTGAGGTCTGTATGTAGCTTTTGGCAGTGGCTTTGTGCTTCCCTGCATATGGCTATACAGCCTTAAGTCTCATTGTGCTGAGCTTAAATGTGTTTTTGCACAGAATGTACCTAGCCTTGTATGCGTTGGCAAAACAAGAGAGCCTGTGGTGGAGACGAATGCCATCCAGCCAACTGGTGATAAATTTCACCTTACCCATGAAAGACACACAAAGCTAACTAGCTAGCTGGCAAAAGTATATTAAGAGTCTTAAGTGTCTTCAGTCATAGAACGTAATGGAGATGTCAGCAAGCAATTCAAATGTGTGCCTGACAGAAAAGTAAGAAAGAAAACCCTACATAATGGAGAATATACAAGAATACATATAGCTGCCATAACAAAATTTAAGAAATAATGTATATATAGCTTACTTAAATTTTTCTCATGGAATCAAAACATTTAAGGCTTTAGACTTTTTAAGCAGGCATGGACACCGTGAATTAAAAGAAAACATTCCCAGGCAGAACTAATATAATGTCCATTTAAAATAAGAAACAATATCACATAACCAATAAAGCTGGTTGTGTGGCTCAAAAAGAACTACAAATAATTCAACTTATAGTCACTCTTTTAGTGGGTGCAGTGAGACTGATGTGAACGCAGATATGTTTGTGTACAAAAGGATAATGTGTGGCTTATGCGTTTACATCTCACACAGAGATTGGTTCTGTGTCTGTGCTTGCTGCTTAATAAAGTTCAAGTTCAAATTCAAATTCAAATATACTTTGATTCCAAAAGGAAAATAGAACTGCATATAGTTTTAATGGGTTTCTCGCTTGACCTGGAAAGTCCCCCCTTTCCAATACACCTCCCGGAACATCTCCCACCCACACACCCCTCACGCATGCGTTCCTCTACCTGGGTTTTGCTGGCACACTGTGTGTATCGACCAAGTTGGCAATTTTTCAAGAAAGTTTTCAGCCCGAAGAGCATTCAGATGCAGGACAGTCCTGAAAATAAATGTGCTGTTGCACCTAATGTGCTAATTGTGAACATCTGGCCCACATGACCAGATGTTCACAATTAGCTAACCTGTGTCTTGCACCACTTTCGGTGTACAACAGGCTGGTGTTGCAATTGAAGAGGATTTAATGCAAAAAAGTGTGAAAGTGAAACAACACAAAACACAGAAAAATATATACAAATCATATTATGGTACAAAAACCAGTATGAATATCATACTGTGGCCAAAAAAACAGAACTTTATACAGATATGATTAATTATAAGGTACATTTATTCTACATTTACTGTAGATGAAATTAGACAAGGTAAGTCAAGGTTTAGACAAGTTGCTGGCCAAAATAAATGTGGATATTGATGGGATCTGTGTTTTCAGTGTGTTTATTTCTAGGTTTTCTGTGTTCTATTTCCTGTGAGTCTCTGTGGTGTCCTGTCTCATCCCCCTTGATTGTGTGTCTTGTTCCTTGATTACCCTCCCTGTGTATTTAAACCCTCCTGTGTCCTTTGTTCCTCGTCAGGTCCTTGTCGTAAGTCAGATTGTCGTTTGTCGAGTGTCATATGTCTAGCCCAGGGGTGGGCAATCCTGGTCCTCGAGGGCCGGTGTCCTGCAACTCTTAGATGTGTCCCTGGTCCAACACACTTGACTGTGTGGGTAGAGTAGTCGTCTTGCGATAGGAAGGTTGTAGGTTTGATTCCAGCTTCCTCCTGCCACATGTCGATGTGCCCTTGGGCAAGGCACTTAACCCCAAATTGCCTACCGATCTGCGTATCGGTGTATAAACGTGTGAGTGTGAGTGCGAATGGCTGAATGTGACTATAGTGTAAAGCGCTTTGAGTAGTCAAAAATGACTGGAAAAGCGACGCCCGCCAGACCCACCTCCAGGTGTCTGCCTCCTGCGTCGGTGTCGTCCGCCGGACTCACCTCCGGGATCGCACCGCTGACCACTGGAGTGATCACGGCAGGTTCCGCCCTGACTGTGTGGTGTTTTATTTATTTATTTATTTTTTTGCCTTTATGGATTGAGTTCATTTTCTGTTCTGGGACTTTTGCCCTCCTTCCGTTGCTCCTGTCCCGCCCTGGTTGGGTTGTTTTTTTGTTTGTTTTGGGCATCTGGTAGCCGCCTTTGAAGGGGGTTACTGTTGGGATCTGTGTTTTCAGTGTGTTTATTTCTAGGTTTTCTGTGTTCTGTTCTCTGTGAATCTCTGTGGTGTCCTGTCTCGTCCCCCTTGATTATTTCCCAGATGTGTCTTGTTCCTTGATTATCCTCCCTTTATATTTAAGCCCACCTGTGTCCTTTGTTCCTCATCGGGTCCTTGTTGTAAGTCATATTGTCGTTTGTCGTATGTCTAGCCAGTCTCATCATTTCGTCAGCTCTAGTGTCAGTCTCCTGATCTGTTGATACCAGTATAGAACGAATGTTCCCGTTCTAGCTGTGCTGCCAGAACCTGGACTGTATGAGCTTTCTTCATTAAAACCATCATTTTCACCTCTCTACCTTGGTGTCTGCATGCATCTACTTCACCGTCACACCACAAATCATGAAAGATATGGCTTCATCATATGGCCAAAAAGAATTGCTAACACTATCATGGGAAGTTGTTTCTCATCTGTTGAAAATGTCAGGTCATGTGAAGGCATTTTACACAAAAAAATATAAACATATGAAGAAAACACTGCAAACAAATGAACAGAAAATAATCCTAATAATAAGTCATTATCATATGATACATTCAACCATAACTGCACTAAGGCCGAATAAACAGTTTATATAGATATGATGGCTTAAATGGTTCATTTCACATTGATAACGTCAGACAAAGCTTAACTATACTGGCTAAAAAGCATGTCAAAAGTTGTTGAACCTATGACAATATTCACATTTTTAATGTCTCTCAATGTTATACAAGTCGTATTGGCAGTCAAAGGGGTAGAAAAGAGTGGATGACTTTTGATTGTGAGAAAAGTGTAATGCCTTCTTTCCCCTGACAGACACAGATGACTCAAAGATGAATCCTTTTGGATCCTGTTGGATTTCTTCCTCTTTATACTTTGAAGATCCTAACCAGCTGCTGAATTTACTTTGTTGTCATTTCATTCCTCCATGGGAGATGACCTGTCAATCATTGATGCTATAAGGAACTTTATTATTTGCAAAAGCAAACTACTTTTGCAAATAAAGTACTTTAAATAAGTACTTTTAATTACTTAAAGAATTGGACCACTAAATTTGTTTTAGTGTTCTGGATCTGGTCTCTCCACCAGACATGAGAGATTTAGCCATGGCCATTTTCAGGACTTGGAGTTCTTCCTACTTGTTTGCCAGTGATCCCACACTGTCCATTATGACTGTTGGAAGACATGGCTTGAGCATCCTCTTCCATTTCTGAATCTGTAAGTAACTCAAAACAACCCCAAGGAGAATTGTTCCCGATTTGCCATAGGGAGTTTAATTTCTGGTGTTAGTATATGAGGAATGCACAGAATATTTTGATGTAAACAAATCTCAGTTAGTTAAAACTCATTAGCACACACCAAAATCCTCATTAAATAAATCTGGTTTCTCAATAGTCAATTCTTAACATCACAAGAAGAACCAGTGCTGGAGGCAGTACTGATGCCAGTGATGTTGATGGTGACTTAAGTCCTCAGACTCTCCAACAGATAGTGTCAGCAATCCAAATGTAGATGTCAGGCTAACTGGCTCAGAATATAGCAGTGGCTTAAGCAACAATGGTGAAATGAGCTGATCTATTTGTACAAACTATCCAATTCTACACACTATCAACCTTTGCACTGCAGCTCAGATGGTGTTCCTCATTCAGAAGAGGTAAAAAAAACTCAAGGAAGATTAATTGAGAAATGGTATGTAACATGCATTTATATAGAGACAATTCAGAAAACAGATTAGTTTGAATTGGACCAAAGCTAATCCTTAAATACAAATGGTTTCTCTATACTCCTGCAATGAACTATCAACCTGTCCAGGGTATACTCTGCCTCTCACCTGTTGACCGCTGGAGATAGGCACCAGCACCGCTCACAGCCCCACTATGTCTGTCTGTCTGTCTGTCTGGATGGATGGATGGATGGATGGATGGATAGATGGGTTTCTCAATACTCAATTATCTTGATGTTCACTGAAGACAAAATTTTGAGATCCTTGCAATGTCTGAAAACGAAAGAAATATTTTGAAATATGAAAAATAAAAAGAACTATTTATTATGTGTTTTAAGCACAGGTGGAAGTAAAACAACACTATTATACGGTGGCCGACAGGTGCAAATGCGCAGCAAAAGAGAAAACATGCAAACAAAAGAAAAGACACACACACAAATTAAATGCGGCAAACAAAAAAGAAAACACCCCCGAATGAAATGCAGCAAACAAAAAAGAAGACACCCCCGAATGAAATGCAGCAAACAAAAAAGAAGACACCCCCGAATGAAA
>NW_006800751.1:13474-15568 GCF_000485575.1 Poecilia formosa | reverse complement strand
TTTCATTCGGGGGTGTCTTCTTTTTTGTTTGCTGCATTTCATTCGGGGGTGTCTTCTTTTTTGTTTGCTGCATTTCATTCGGGGGTGTTTTCTTTTTTGTTTGCCGCATTTAATTCGGGGGTGTGTCTTTTCTTTTGTTTGCATGTTTTCTCTTTTGCTGTGCATTTGCACCTGTCGGCCACCGTACTATTAAACTAGTGACAATAAAGAATCCTAACTCAGAAATGCTGAAACTAATTAGAAAATTAATTCTAAATCCCTGACAGCAAAGGATCTGTGACCAACAACAGTCCTTGAGACTTAGGGGTTTCTATGGTGCAGTATATCACATTCCACCTGTTGCTTACAATGGTACAAGTGTTCCTCTGCAGTTGAGCATATATCGTCACTGCAATAATAGTGTGAGCAAAATTCATATTACAAAAGTCAATGTGTATTGCAATAATTTTTGACTAATATATTCCAACAACCAATTGTCATTCACTCCTTGTTGGTTCCTCCTGTTTAATCCCTGTTATCCCTGTTATGTTGCTTGTGATTTTGGTTTCTGGTTTTGTATTACTCTAGCTACCTGTGAGTTTTGTTCTACCATCACTTTTTCCAATTTATTGGTCAGCCAATTTATCGGTGCTGAGTTCCTTCATTTTGGGAGATCTGTGATTGCCTGATACTTACATGTGAAGAAGATCTTATCCACCGATCTTTTTCTACCTCAGTAAAGGTCTAAAATTCAGCCACTGTTCTCTTTAGCTCTTCCGTGAGAGAGGTTTGACTGACAGATCAGGTGCATGCCTGGTGTGCCAGGCAGGACAGTTAACAATAGTTACCATACTGTTGCCAAATCAGTGACTTTCTTGCTATAATTAGCAACATTTCAGATAAAAAGAATTGGTATCTGCCTTTGTGGTTGGTGGGGACGAAGAGGAGCGGGGGAGAGGGACAGGGGGTGTTGATGCACCCACAGTTACTGGAAGGCCTTTTCTTTTGTAGTGCTAAAAATAATGCCAAAATTTACATGTGAATGCCAGAAAGTCATATTCAATAAATTAGATATGTCTTGATCAGGCTTGTCAGATTAATAGTACCTTCCAAAAATGACCTTTTAGCAGGTATTAAACATACTACAAAATATAAATATGTTAAAACATACATAATCTAATTAATCTATATAATGTCTGTGATGGAACTGCTGACAAAGGAACTTTCCAGTCATATTCTAATTTATGGAATCAGCCTGTATTTGCTCAATGCTTGCGTACAGTTGAAAACAGTTTCACAATTCAGTAATATTTTTTGTTAAGAATCATCACATAGTTGCCCTTTATTGTCTGATTTGATCAAGTGCTAAAAGCATCAACAACATGAGATTCTGTAACAATCAAAATGTTAAACATTTTAAAAACAGAATAAGTAATTTCTGTGTAAACCAAATGAATCCTGGTCAGTACAAACTTTGTACTTTTCTATTATGTGATTCTGATTCCACAGCTGTCCCTCAGCTGGTTGGCGAAACCTTTTGTCTTGCTGACTTACACATAGCAGATGAGATGTGATGTGTCTTTAATATAGCAAATAATAAAGTCACAAAACCTTTTTTGGGTCTGGTTGGGGCAGTTGGTGAGTAGAGTGACCATCGATATTACTGGATTCTATAAAATGTGGCTTAAAGCTGAGATGCTGATGTTTGGATATGTAAAACATATATTCTCTCTGCATATAAATCTATAGTTTGGTTTCTGTCAGTTCTAGAAACAAGAGAGAACAAAGCAAATTTATCTTTATAATGGCCAATAATTAAATTTTACTTAATAGGAGCCACGATTTAAAATTTAACAAACATTGGCTTCTATATGCAAGAGTGTGATGGTCCGACCAGTCAAGGACAAAGGCATATATAAAAAAAAAATCTATTTTTTCCAAAAAACATCTTAACAAAAGGTTTCAACAACCAATCTAAAAAATATGACAAAAATGGGCCTAAAAGAAAACTAAGGCAAACATAACAAACCAAAAAACTGACCTCACACAATGAACACACAGGGGAATTTATACAAACAGGCTAGCCTACACAAACGAGGAGGGATAGGGAAGGAG
>NW_006800751.1:8275-13166 GCF_000485575.1 Poecilia formosa | reverse complement strand
CCTGCTTCCAGCAGCGTGATGGACTGTTCCATTTCCAGGTGTTCCTTTCAGCCAACCCCCTTCTGTCAGCCAGTCCTTAAACTCAAACAAAATAGTTAATGATCTTAAAAAAAACATAAGGCGTTTACTAAATGTGTGCACCCAAATTAGTAAACAACCTAATGCAATAACCACCACCAAAGAAAAAGTGAAAATCTAAATATATTATATGAAAGCATTTAAATAAATACTAACACTGAGGAAAAGGTGGAGGAACCTCCACACACTCCCCTCTTCTGGAAACTCCATGGGCCAGCGTGACAGGTAGTCGGCAGTAGAGTTTAGCTTCCCAGGGATATGATGGACATCAAACTGGAATGGTTGCATCGCCAGGTACCACGCGTTATTCTGCTGTTTGAGTCTTTCATTCTTTCAAGCCACTTCAGAGCCTTGTGATCCATTTCTAGGATGAACCGTGTCCCCAACAGATAATATTTGAGTGAATCTAAAGCCCACTTCACAGCTAGGCACTCCTTTTCTATAGTGGAGTATCGAGTTTCCCTTGGGTAGAGCTTTCTGCTTATAAAAGCAATTGGATGACGGCCCCCTGGAGGCCCTTGAAGCAGCACTGCACCCAGCCCACGCCCAGATGCATCAGTTTGCAAAATAAATGGCTGGTCAAAGTCAGGGCAGTGTAATGTTGGAGGTCCACTCAAGGCACCTTGGATGTCCTTAAAAGCTCTCTCTGCTTCCTCCGACCACTGAAGCTGATTAGGTCTCTTGGGGCTGGTCATATCTGTAAGCACAGCAGCTCTGGCAGAAAAGTTAGGAATGAACTTATGGTACCAACCCGACATTCCAAGGAAGGATTTAGCTGTGTCCTGGTCTGTGGCAGAGGACACGACTGAATTGCTTGAACCTTCTGGATCTGAGGTTTGATGACTCCACCATCAAACCTCAAGATATTGAACTTCCTTCTTGGCCAGGGTGCATTTAGCTGCATTAACAGTCAGACCTGCAGCATGAAGAGTCTCAAAAACAGCCTTAAGATGTTGCAAATGGTCCTCCCAGCTGTTACTGTAGATGACAATATCATCTAAATAGGCAGATGCAAAATTTGAAAGACCTCCCAGTACCTTATCCATAAGCCTCTGGAAGGTCGCAGGTGCTCCATGTAGCCCAAAAGGCATGACTGTGAACTGATGGAGGCCCCAAGGTGTCTGGAAAGCTGTTAGCTCACGAGACCTGGTGGTAAGGGGAACCTGCCAATAACCTTTAGAGAGATCAATGGTGGTAAGATATTTTGCTTTTCCAAGACAGCAAATCAAATCATCAATACGGGGAGTTGGATACGAGTCAAACTTGGAAACAAAGTTCAAATAGCGGAAGTCTATACAGAACCTCATGGTGCCATCCTTTTTTGGTACAAGGACAATAGGATTACACCAGTCACTGTGAGAAGTCTCAATGATACCCAGAGAAAGCATTAATTCAATCTCCTCTTTTAAAGGGCCAAGGAGACGCTCAGGGATTCTGTAGCTCCTTCGTTTCACAACTGCATCCTCTTTCAGACGAATATCATGTTCAATATAGTTAGTACGTCCAGGATTATCATGAAACACATTGATGTTACAAAGGGCTCTCACTTGCACCTGCTGTTCTGGGGAGAGATGACTCAGGTCAAGAGCAGAAGCTGATGGTAGAGGCAGGTATTGTTCCTCCACCTCCTCATCTGATACACTTCTGATAAAAAATACATCTTGCTTCCCTTCAGGCCTTGAGACCCACTCCTTTAGCAGATTAATGTGAAGAACTCTAGTACTGCGTCTTTAAACAACCTCATAAGGAGCTTGCCACTGAGCCAAAAGCTTGCTGTCATCAGTAGGTAATAGTACCAATACCTTTTGACCTGGTTCAAAACTCCTTACATGAGCAGTTTGATCATACCAGGTTTTTTGCTTCTGTTGAGAGACACGCATATGTTCCTGAGCCAATGAGGTCATCTTTTCCAACTTCTCTCTCATCTGGAGGACATAAGAAATTGTATTAACAGGTTCTTTTACAGGTTTCTCCCCCTCCCACCTTTCCTTCAAAAGGGCCAGTGGACCTCGCACCTCATGCCCAAAAAGCAACTCAAAGGGGGAAAACCCGGTAGAGGCTTGGGGTACCTCCCAATATGTAAACAAGAGGTAAGGGAGCCACTGATCCCAATCAGACCCAGCTTCATTGATGAACTTACGAAGCATGTTCTTAAGAGACTGATTAAACCTCTCTGTGAGTCCATCAGTTTGCGGGTGATATGGGGTGGTTCTCAGTCCCCTAATGCCAATCAGTTTATACACATCCTTCAGTAGTTTGGACATAAAATTTGTCCCTTGATCAGTCAGTATTTCTTTGGGAAACCCCACTCGTGAAAAAAACTGAACCAGGCAAAAGGCAACAGTCTTATAGCCTTAACAGATTTCAGAGGGAACACTTCTGGATACTTTGTGGCATAATCAGTGATAACCAACATAAAAGGTTACCTGATTTGCTCTTCTCCACTGGACCTACAACATCCATGCCCAAACGTTCAAATGGTGTATTTATAATAGGTAGAGGCTGAAGAGGCGCTCTCGCTGCAAATCTGGTGGATGTTTTTTGACACTGAGGACAACTCTTGCAAAAACTGGCAACATCTTTGTGTAATCCAGGCCAGTAGAAACACCGTTTGATTCGGGCTATAGTTTTATGTTTCCCCAGGTGGCCAGCCCAGGGAACTGAATGGCCCAAAGTCAATACTGTTTTCCTAACTTTTCTGGGTAACACAAGCTGCTGTAATTCTCCATATCTCCTATAGAGGATGCCATTTTGCATGTAAAATTCCTCTGCAGTTTCACCTTCTTCAACTCTTTTCATAAGGTCAGCCAGACTTCTGTCCTGGTGCTGCAGCTCACTAATATTATCAGGAATTTCAAAGTCTAGCTGTACCTCAGGTTCAGGTAACACAGGAGAGGCTGTGGTATGTTTGAATTTTTCTTGCTTGCGTTGTGCACAAGACTTGCGATCTTTAGTACGACACCCTTCAATCTCAGCCTCATAGAATGGCAAGGCTTTTAAAGCTGGGCTCATCCTCCCCAGAGTTCTTTGCCTGGGATCGTGTCAGCACAACATTGCACATTTTAGAAGCATTTATTAGGTCAGTGAGAACTGGGAGATCATTTCCTAGGACAACAGGAAAAGGTAATTCATCCATGACACCCACATTTAACAGGTAAACATGTCCTTGCACTCTCATGAAAATGTCTGCTGTCAGATATTGTTTTTCATCCCCATGAACACAGCAGATAGGTATTGTCTCAGAGGTACAAATACTATGTGGTGGAACATACCTGCGGTGTACCAGTGACTGGGTGCTTCCTGTGTCAATCAGAGCTTTGACTCTCTTCCCATCTATCTCCACAGTAGTCTCCATCAGTGGCTGGTTTTGTCTATTCACTACCTGGTTCTCTCTGGGTACAAAACACATCTGAGAGAGTTTCGTAGGATTTTGAGGACACACAGGCTTTGTGTGGCCCTCCTGCCCACATAAATAGCAGATGGGTTTTTTCACAGGTTTTGTTTGACTGGGGGAAAAACATTTTTCTTTTCCAGACTGCTTATTCACATTTCCAGTTTGACTGTCGTTACCTGGAATTGGCATAGACTCCCATTTTGCAGCTCTAAAAGCCCATGATTGGGTCTTCCTACGGGCAGCCACAAAGGCATCTGCCAGGGAAACCGCCTCTGTTGCATCTTTTGGGTTTCGTTCCTTAATCCAAACTTTGAGTTCTGGAGACAACATTCGGAAATACTGTTCAAGAATTATGATGTCATTTATTTCTTCAACAGTCTTACCTCGAGGTTGAACCCATTTGCCATACAGTTCTTTAAGTCTCACAAAAAGCTCTTTGGGGGACTCATTTGGCTCCACATGAAGAGACCGGAACCTCTGACGATAAGTCTCGTTATTAATTTCATATTTCTGTAAAATAGCAGCTTTAACATTATCATACTTCATTGATTCATCCACACCCATATGCACCAGGAGTGCATATGTACATATGCACTCCTGGCTTTACCAGTCAAGAGTGGAATCAACTGAAATGCCCAGTCACTTTTTGGCCATCGACAAGCACATGCTATCCTCTCAAAAGTTATCAGGAAATGCTCAATGTCATCATCTTCAGTTAACTTTTGCAGTTTTGGTTCTTTATAAAAATGTGTAGAAACTGAGTCACCTGGCTTAACAGCAGACAGTGCAGGTCCTGGTGGTGAACAAGCCACATCATCAGGCCTCAAACCTGTAGAGGAAGGGGCGTGGTCTTGCACAAAAGGCCTCAGGCCTTCAGAAGACTGGGCCTGAAGCTCCTCTTGAAATAAAGTGAACTGATGTTGGAGAGCCTTAAACCTGTGATCTTGACGTGCCATTTCTTTCTCCCACTCTTCCTCTGGAGCTTTCTGCTGTCCAATGTGGGCCTGAAGGATCCCCGCCAAGTCAGATATGGTTGGCTCTCTTCCCTCTTCATCCTCTTCACAAATTGCACCACACTCCTCATGCTCTGTTTGCGCTTCCTTGTCTGATGGAGCTGACTTGCGTTTACCACCTCTGACTCCTCTCATGGTTTAGGTCTCTTTCTTCTTCTTTTTGGTTCCAAAAAAAAAAAAAAAAATCAATAAATATACCTTTGTCCTTCACTGGTAAATCCCACTTCTGACACCAACTGTGATGGTCCGACCAGTCAAGGACAAGGCATATATAAAAAAAATCTTCTATTTATTTTTTCCAAAAAACATCTTAACAAAAGGTTTCAACAACAAATCTAAAAAATATGACAAAATGGGCCCAAAAGAAATCAACTAAGGCAAACATAACTCAAGATAACAAACCAAA
>NW_006800751.1:0-7909 GCF_000485575.1 Poecilia formosa | reverse complement strand
AAACATAAGACGTTTACTAAATGTGTGCACCCAAATTAGTAAACAACCTAATGCAATAACCACCACCCACCAAAGAAAAAGTGAAAATCTAAATATATTATATGAAAACATTACAATAAATAACACTGAGGAAAAGGTGGAGGAACCTCCACAAAGAGTACATGTTATTAAGGTGATAAAAGTTAAGCTAGCATAACTAACCTACTCTTCACCTGCTGTATATTTTTTAATTAAAGCTTTTTACTGACCTGTGAAACGTGATCCCTTTGGACCTTGTTATCTTGATAACAAGGACTATTTATGATAATCCTTGTTATATCAAAACTTTGCGTCCCCTTCTCATATCCTTAGCTTGATTCATTTCCCCGACCACCAATATTTCTGACTCAATGCAAAGCAGCAGCGCATGAAGCACTCTGCCGCACACAGCAAGTCACGTGATGTTCAATCCACTAGGTCACTGAGCGGACTTGCCATTTACCTTTTACAAAGGAATTTTAAAAAGTATTACCTGGCTGTTAATGTTTTGAATACAATGTGTATGTAACTCAGCATCGGTGCCGAGTTACATAGATTCAGGCACATAAAGAAAAAAAGGTGCAGGAAATATTGGTGGGGACTGTCCCCTTCATGCCAGAGTTGTTGGAACATGTCCACACCAGTTCTTCAGGAAGTTACGCCTATGGTATTGGCCAAAGTCGGAATCGTCAGGTCAGGCTTTATACAGATTGTAATCAGCGACTGGACAGAAAACTGCAATCGGTGCTGCCCTGATTTAAGATCAGTTAATCAGCTGTTCCAAGTTGTAAAAATAATACCTTGTCAGAACTGTTGCACATCACAAGTATCCAAAAGTGAAACATAATAGAGCAAAAATCCTTCCTGTTATACAGCATCCAAAACCAGAGGGGATAATTGTTAGATACGTAACGTTCAACCCCAAAAAACTGTGAATGAAGAACAAATCAGAACAAACATAACAAAGATACTTCAACATGGTGCCACCATGAGTAGCGCTATTCACGAAGCCAAAATTCTGTAAGAACTTTATTGATCTTTTGCAATATTCTAAGTAGGGCAATACAATATAGCAATAAAAACATGCGTCACTACAGACACATTGTCTGATGGAATAGTCAATATACTGTTGTGGAAAGTACCTCTATTACAAGTGATAAGGAGCTCAACAAGTAGTGTGTATGTTGTGTCTGGGTGAGGAAGATGTGTGACAGCGGTCCTCCGGTCAGAAGGGGGCATTGCATGCTGTAACATGTATGTTTTGGAGCGAACGAGAGACGGTGTGTGTGGCAGAGAGGAAGACGGCAACCGGAGCAGCAGTAGTTAGTAAAAGTCTGTGCAGCCTGTTATTGTTGAACATAGGAACTATTAAACAGTTATCTCTTCAGCACCTCTGTGCCACCGTATTTTCATGTGCTTCGGCCCCATCATGGGCAAAAGAGGGAGTTAACCCTAAAGAACACACCTACTTTGGTCCTGGAGGAAATATATCCCCTGTGTTTTCCAACTACGGTCAGAAGGCAAAAGCAGGAACGGTTAACAATATAGAATATTCACTGAACTCCGATTCAGAACTGCACAGCTTTCTGGGGGATGTAGGCAGAGGAAAGGTTTTAGCCACTCAGCATCTCCTGGCTAGCAAAAACAATGTGCTTTGGTTACCTAGCAATAACCTGTTGAGTAATTTGCACATCAGTAGTTTACGGTTTGGCCACTGTGCCTCAAAACTGCTTAAAAATACAAAATTGTCACAGCTGCTGCTGAGCAGTGACCACTCACACCTGATCATCATCACCCTGATCCCCAGCTGCTGTCATATAAGGACGGATCTTCCCCCTGCATGGCGTCAGATTGTTGTGAAACCCTCAGTGGTAACACCTTCAGGCCTGCTGTAGAAATTAGAGCTAACTGCCCAGTTACTAACTTGTCTGTCTTTTCCTTCTGCCTAGTTGCCTCTCCTGTCCCGTACCCTGACCCTCTCCACTGGATAAAGACCTCCTGGCTCTGACCCCCTGTCTGTCTGACCCTGAGATCTGGAACCCGTTTTGACCTGGATTTGGACCCGCTGGCTCTGAACCCCTGTCTGTCTGACCCTGAGATCAGGAACTGCCTGACCCCGATCTGGATTCTCTGGTTCTGACCCTGGCCTGTCTGACTAAGAACAAGTTTATTTCTTAATAAACAACTGTTTTGTATTCTCTGTTCAGTCCCTGCGTCCATCAGTGCCTGATCGTGTCAACAATGGCATGGAGGGAAAACGGTGAATATAACAGGAAGGGTCACAAAACCAGTTTGGAAGTATTTTGGATTTTTAAAACAAAAGACTAATCAATAATTAATCAATATCGACTAATATGAAATATTGCATCATGATGGGTTAGCAACAGTGATTGGGGTTTTCATTATTAGTAAGTGATAATCAACAAGATTATAATAATTAAAGGTTTTAAATATTTAACTATATACTGAATCTGTTTAATGAGTTTAACTTTCCATGAGTAACTACAATTAACTTTTTCCACTATTCAAATTTTTCAAGATGCACCTGTTAGGCCTGCATGATATTTGAACATATTGTGAATGCAAGTCTGAAGTTTCTGACATGAGAAAACAGTGCTAGGTTCTGCTAAATGGATACAATATGGACACAAAATGATCTCCTCAGTGCTGCCTTCTTAATCCATATGACGGTGATTTTGATGAAGATGTACAATGCATTTTGACTTCAGCCCCAAGGTAAAATGTAAACTCCAGTGGGTGCTGAGAGGTACTTGTTTGCTTATTTAACCAATAGGATTCTGTCAGGACCTTAATAATGTGTGATGGTCAACAGGTCTAAGATCATTAGGGGCTGAATGAGTGTCTTTGGTGCAGGATTATCTGGGGTCAGAATAGAATCCCATAGAGCTGCTCCACAAAACCCTTCATGACTGGGCTAACACCTCTGGACCTGCAGCATTGTCACAGTTCAGCTTTTTAAGCTGACTCTTTAGTTGACTTCTAGAGACAGATAGACAGAATGGGGAGATAAAGTGATCACCAGAATGTTCTGGCTTTATTAAGAAGTAGTAGAATCCATGGATGAGCAGCAAGGTGACATACTTGGGGTGTGACAAGAAAGCTGTTGGTCAAAGTCGTGTAGGAGGAGAGATAGATCCTAAGCTTTCTGCTGAACTAAACCTGTTGAGGAATGAGTTTAGCAGAAAGGTTCTACATATAAATGAAAAAGTAACATAATGCATGGATGGCAAGGATTCCCAGCATAACATTGCCCAAAATATCACACTGCCTTCTTGCCACAACAGATCCTTTGACATATGTTCCTTAAGGAAGCAATGTTTGCCCAATCGGCTATCCGTGTGATACAAAAGAAAACATCATTCACTGAACAAGCCATTGCCTTCCATTTATTGGTGGTCCATTTCTGACAGCAGCCGGATGTCACCATAAGCACCTTGACTGGTCTCTGCTTCTATGCAGCACCATATGCAACAAACTGCAGTGCACTGTCAAAATACATAGTGCACCAGAATTTTCTTCTCTAGTAAGTTGAGCTACAGTAGCTCATTTATTGGATTGGATCACACAGCTTCCACCCTGCAACCAGCATAAATGCACCATGATTCTGTCACAGTTCTTTTCCCTAGATCCGTTTTGATCAGCTCTGTGCACTGCAATCCAGAGACATCCCACATAAACTCTCGTGTTTTCTTGCCATCACCATGTTGCCTTTGTCAAACTCACTCAAATTCTTAGGCTATCCAGGTTTCTAACACGTCAGATTTAAGGACAAACTGTTCACTTGCTGCTTAATATACATCACCAACGAAGAGGTACCAACAAGAAGGGGTCATCAGTGTATCTCTGTGGATGGACTTATATATTTGGGTTGCACCAAAAATTGTCAGGAAAATAGAAAGACAAAAAGAAATCTGCTTACAGATGAACATTAATATGTGTCTCAGTACTTCCACATGCAATCCACCACTCTCCATTCATTTCCAGACTCTCCATTCATTGCTCCGTTTGCACCAACTAATAAAATAAACAGAATGCCATGAGATTTCAACAGTCAGAAGTGTTGTTTTGCAATGCAAAGACTTAGATCTTTCCTCAGGAAGAAATCTACATATTGTAAATGTTTTTGTATATACTATATCTTGAAATTTATTTAATTAATTTTTTTTATTAATTTATTAATTATTAATAAAACAAATTATATTTTGCTTTTATTAATAAATCCATAAGCAAAATTTTATTCTATTATTTAAAGTAAAGATGCCAGTATTAGTATAACATAGTTGCAAGGGGTGCTTCTTTTAATATATTATTTTATCAGAGTTTCAATTTCTGTTTTTCAGCATCAGAAGTCAAAAAGATTAAAAAACATTTTTAGCTCAGATACCAAAGAACTTATCAGAAACATACATGGACCTATTATTTAGATTACCAGTCTAATGAATCTGACGGAATATTTTAAGAAATTTACTACCTCAACTTTTACCTTCTAACGACAACGAACCACAGTAACACCAAACAAAAAATGAAACAAATAAAAATAAAAATAGTAAAAAAAAATTGCCACTATGTTATCAAAGCATGCTACTGCACATAAATGGAAAAACATTTGTGACAAAGTAAGAATCTAAACTACTTGACGAGTACATAGTTACAACTACTAAAATCTTTAATGAAAATGTGTCAGTTTCTTTTGGGGGGTAAAGCCGCAGTATACTTGAAATCTTTCAAACTAGCGACTCCAGAAGTTGAACATATATCAGGGACTAAATTAATAGAGCGCACAGAAACACATTTTAGAAAAATTAGCATTTAAAAATATATATTAAATAGATACTGGAGTTCTGTCCAGTCACTCACCCGGGCGTATTTGGAAGAGTAAGGGTCCTCGAACAGCGCCCACATTCTGGGCTGCCATACTTCCCACCAAGTCGCTTTGCGGCCGTCCTCCTGCATGCAAAGCCGCTTTAGGTCTCCATCCACTCCGCCGGTGAGCGCCGGGTCATCCTCAGGTACGTCTGGCTCCGGAGTCTCAAAGCTGTCCAAGGCTTCCTCTGCATCGCGGTGCTGCCTGTAGTTCATCCAGCAGCACGCCTCCACGTCAGTTTCATCAATGCCCCAAAAGGCGAGCTCCTCTTCAAATAATGGTCCACAGACATCGTTTGGACAGTGGAGCTTACCGGTGCGGTAGTAATTTAGGATGAAAGCGAAGGTAGCTGGATGGCGGTCAAAAAAGAATTCGTCCGACTTAGGGTCGTAATCGAAGTTGCTGAAGGCATCGGGCTCGGTCAGCCAAGACAAACGCGTCCCAGGCAATGTCTTCAAAGTGCTCCGGTAGGTTTCGTGTCGGATCCCGCCGCAGTTTATCACAATCTTCTCGCTGTCTGAAGCCGAGCAAGTCATGGCTGCCCTGGGGCATGCTTCGGTCCTGCGCCCAGCTGCTGTGGATGATGCTCTCCCTCATCCACCGTTGGTCCCTGCTCAGCACTCAGTCAGGACAGTGCCAGAGAAAATAACACAGGGCAGCAAAATTCACGAAAAGAGGAGGAGTTTGGTCATTGTGTTTCTGAGAGAGAGAACACACACAGTACACACACGGAGAGAGAAAGAGAGGGAGAGAGAAATAACAGATTTCATGTTATTTGATGATTAAGCCTAGTGCAGCTTTTTGTTCAGTAGCATCGTGTTTTATTTTGTTTTAGTTAATCCTTTTCAAGAATTTGCCCAGAAATACCATGTACCTGAAGGTAGACCGTACACCACCGATAAGTCTTCTGATGACTGCCTGATCACAAACTGCCATGCAGTAGATTTGTTCACCCGTTGTGAATTCGCAAAGATAACAGATGTATGAAAGGATTCATCAATTTCAATTATCATTCATTCAAATTAATTCCAAAAACTGTCTAAAAATAATGTAAACCAATACAAGATCAGATTCAGTTCAAGTGTAGTGAATTTTACATACGTTAATGTAACCACGCCAAAACATTTTTTCTTGAGTGACTGGTTTTGAATTGTGTTTTTAATACCAGTCGTTCAGTTGTTCAGTGGAAAATTGGCAGAAATCTTTCAAAAGTGCTACAGCCCAGGTTCATTTGGTGACATACATTTTTTCTATTGGAATAATTCTAGAAATTCTATCTGGATTAGAAAGTTGACATGTTTTGGAGAAATTGCTAATTTGATCATGTAAATGTAAAGATTACTGGAGAAAACATTCATGTGTATTCATAAATTTATATAAATTATGAAGTCCTGACATCATTTAAGTAAAATATGTTTATCTTACATTAAAGTAAGTTTTCATTACTAAAACACTTTGGTGTCCTTTCCCCCCTCTACTCCGCATCACTTCCCACTATCTTTCAATCTACTAAAGCACTTTACTTAATTAGAACACAGTAAAAGGAGTACGGAACAGCTTTTTATGCCCACTAAACATTCTCTCTCTTTTTTTTCTTTCCAAGATTGTCCCTGTACCACTAACCAAAGAGGAGGGGGGAGACCAGGAGCAGAACGAGTATCTGCTGAGCACCACAGAAAATGCAGAAAATACTGCAGACCATCAGTTCCTTAGACTTTTCTCATTTTTTTCCACTCTATTTTCCTCAAATATTACATCCTTTTTCCCTATCAGTCAGTCTTCAACATCATCATCACATCGCCTCCCCTCCATCACACACGCATTAACACATACACATATACACACAAAAACGTATACCTTCCCCTCCCCACTTATCTCTGCCTCTTTCTCTGGTGCAGAGCTAATGTGCTGTGTCGGTCTATTGAGAAAAGCCTGCAGCACTGTGCAGCACACTACAGTATGAGCCTGTTCCAATATCACCGGAGCACACACTTACACTCTATTGGGCTATAGCCTTTTCAGTTTGATGCCCTCAACCTCCACATTAACTAGTGTCCACTGTTGATGACCAGACCGTGATTCATATCCGAAGATGACATGTAAGGAGGAAATGACTTATTCTTGGGACTGCAATCAAACATGTTTTACAGCATGCTGAGCATGCTGTCGAAGCAAAAAAAATCTTTGTCAGTGGTCTCTAATAAAACAAGTCAGTGTGGGATTAGTTTTTGCTAACTGCATGGTTTTTCCAACGTGGTGAGGGAGGTAGAGTCCTCTGTTACTGTTCCTTCACTGACTCTCCAAAGGATGTATTCACAGTCCCACATTAGGTTGCCTGTGTAAGGGCAAGCCAGCTTCTTAGGTGGACTGGCCATCTGGAGTAATTGGCAATGCCATATTGGCCATCGCAATTCACGGCTCAGGGCTGTTATATCTTAACCAAAAAAATCTAAATATTTTTTGTCGACCTAATTTTCTTGAAGGCTAATCCAATAAAATTTCTCCTTCTCTCTCCATTTACCAAAGTTACCAGATTTTGCCATTTAACCTGAGGGTTAAAAGTGACATAGTTAAATAAAAAATACATAATTAAATAATTAATAAAATCTAATTACATGTTTAAGGAATGTACTGTATATAACATGTATATTTATTTATGTAATATTGCAGTAAATTATTAAAATTTTAAAGTTAAAACACATTATTTTTATACGGAAGCGCATTGCTATCACGCAGGAAAAAAAAATTTCGAGCGCTATCACGTTATAACGTGATATGTATCTCGTTAAAACGTGATAGTATCTCGTTAAAACGTGATACGTATGTCGTTAAAACGTGAAAGTTATGTCGTTAAAACGTGATAGTTATCTCGTTAAAACGTGATACGTATCTCGTTAAAACGTAATAGTTATCTCGTTAAAACGTGATACGTATGTCGTTAAAACGTGATACGTATGTCGTTAAAACGTGATACGTATGTCGTTAAAACGTGATACGTATGTCGTT
>NW_006800750.1:103437-113501 GCF_000485575.1 Poecilia formosa | reverse complement strand
GCTCAGCTAAATAAATTCACATTCTTCTCCTACACACCCATAAAGCAGAAATCAACCCACGCATCTAATTTAATACTGGAGGAAATCTCTGCATCAACCTCTTTTTTTTTTTCCTTTCTCAAAAGTGATGTAGAAATAGTTGTATAAAATCTGGGACTAATCAGATAGAGCAGCATGGTGTGAATGAGTCTTCATACATAAAGAAAATGGATGAGTCCAATTTAAACAGTGGATAAAAAGAGGAACAGAGGAGAATGAGAGAATTAAAGAGAGAGCAATACGAGGAGAGAATGAACAAACAGATGCTAGATGGGAGAGTTTGCACCAGCAGGTTTCATTGTTCTTTCCCATAACTTAATTAAGCCTTGTCCGCCTCCCTCCCCTCAGATAAATGCTGCTGCTGCTCTCTCCACCCGTCCTAATGCTCAGTCCTTAGAGCGAGCTCTGCTGTGAGATGAAAGAGGCTCATCAGAATGTCGGGCCTGCAAAGGGCTGAGTCATCAGCTACAGCACAGCACAACAGCATCAGCAAGCCCAGAAAAAAAAAGGAAAACAGCAGGCGCCGAGGCTGCAGCAGAGGCATAATCAGCACTGCTGTCAACAAGTAGGACTGCAGCAACACTGGATCTCACACGCGCAACTTTAAGAAATATTGTGGATGTGTAATAATTGTTAAAAGAAAAAGTAAAATCAATCATTTCTACCACTCATCTACAGTATATAAAAAAACCTATTGAATCTTTACTAATAAAGTTCACCAACAAGTGATGATTGTGTTATAATTAACCTCTTTCAAAAAAGTACTTTTGCATTCGGTTGATTTTGTTGGGTCACTTTTGTTTCCATTATGTTCAACTCTGATAACGTTTTCAGGTTTTTTATTTGTGGTGAATTAGAAAGTTTTGATCTTGAGATGGGAGCTCAAACCTAATAAGAATAAAACTACATGAATGCTACAAATACACAAAATCAGACATACATGCTTATTCAAAAGCATAACCAGAAAAAAGAAGAAGAAAAAAAGTTATCCGGTAATAAATTAATGAGTGCTCAACATACCCACAACAGCGTAGCCTCCTGGCACTATGGGATAGATGGATCCATCAGAGTGAATGCCATCTGGGAACCAGGCTGCCATGCTTTCTCCAACCAGACGACCAAACGCTGCTCCTACAATAGCCAAACCACAGGTACACAGGGATGAAGAAACAAACAGTCAGACCTCGGGTTTCTCCCTACATGTAGAGAAGTAATAAACCTAAATTTCTGTACAATGGAATGACTACACCTGGTTCCAAACTATGAATACTACATTTAATACATTCCATTCTGCAGTGCTACATTCACAGTTGGTATGATGTTGTTTTCCTGGAATGTTGCATTTAGTCAAAAATGCTCTTTATTCTTGTGTCCAAATATTTCAAATTTTGACTCATCTGTCCAAAGAACTTTAATCCAAAATTCTTTGCATCTCATTTTTTCCCAACATATTTTTTCCCTTGTACACCTCTATTAAAGTTAAACTTGAGAATGTATGGTCCTGTGATGTCATCTCAGGCTTTTTGGAAACTTATTTTAGCCTTTTATGGTCTACTTTCAGGGTTATTTTGCTTGGAGAGCAAATATATTCCTCACCACATTTGCATTTTTATTACATTGTACAAAAAATCTTTACCATGCTCATATTTCTCAGAATTTTTATAGCTGATCTGAAATATTCACATATGCTGATATGTTAGAAAAACACAGACCGTCATTGTGTGTCTTAATGTCTTCACATTTTACAGACATTTACCAAAATGTCTGCAAAATGTGCAGACATTTTTAAGTACGATTAGGACCCAATCAGGGTTCTGCCATAATAGTTCTGAACAATTCTGATGGGTTTTGTCCTTGCTTTTAGGAAAAGGCTGTCGTCTCAGTCACTACTTTCTTTTGGTTGCACCAGAAGCAAAAGGTTGATACAATAAACTGATGCTGTAACAAGACTTTTTAAAACATCCTGTGTAATTTGTCATCTCTCTCCTGTTTTATCTGTTGAACCAAGTCTTTGATGGGGCTGATTAAACTTCCTAAATGACAGCCTAACTTCACCTATTCCAAAAAGACAGACCTGAGCTCACTGTTCTAAAACACACATTGTAAATTGCTCATTACCAATGACAAACACAGGCATGAAAGCTCCACAGGGCACAGGGATAGTGGTGGCCAAGGCAGACATCCAAAACTAAAGAGAAAGAAAAAAAGTGAGATTAAAACATAAAATGAAAGAACAGGGTGGCATTTCAAATAGACACAAAGTCCTATGTAGTGTGTCCAAACATAATAGCTAAGCTGAATCTCGAATCAGCAGAGAAGGGGCGGCCATGTGAGGTTTATTGCTGAGGTTAGATTGAACCGTCACATTCATTCTTCATTTGACAAAGACCCTGAAATAAAGCTTGTGTAATGACTGGCCTTCGCCGATTGGCTGACACCACAGCAGGCAAGGGGAAAGGACAGCTAATTAGGCAAGAAAAGGAAAATGTCAGCGCCGACAATGTGTTTTAAAGCTCGTCTTAAAACCCATCTATTTTACTTGGCTTTCAACTCCAGCAGGATCTAGTTTTAAATTGTATGTTTGTTTGTTTTTAAACTGTAAGAGTTTTTATTTTTTATTTATTTTTATGTTGCGTTTTGATGTACAGCACTTTGTATCAGCTGTGGTTGTTTTAAAGTGCTTTATAAATAAAGTTGGTATGGTATGGTATTGCTCTATGTGCACATGTATCGGTGGACCTGTGTTAAAAAGTATCAACAGTTTCCAGCTAAACAGATGTTACAGATGCCTCGTTAATATTCATACAAAGCTCCACTCAATGATCACAGTATTGATCAGTTTTAATATATGCTCAGTCATTACATCCTTGACACTGAAATAAGCAAATGCAACTAAGAAGATTGGAATACATAATCAATTATTAGCCAAAGCTAATATTAGTTTGAGGTTCAACAATGATTGCTTTAAATGTACAAATGGAGCAAAAGGTGGATAAGTGGTAGAGAAAGTAAACCATATATAAAGGCTACAGTCAGATTAATATTTTTATGGTAATGTGTCAATCTCCACTTTATCTTGCCACCTACGGTCTGAGTCACCCACTTTCAACAATCCCTTATCGTCCCATTTAATTTGACAGATTTGAACATCCTCCTCTCTGAGAAAACCACTTTGAAAAATGTCAAACACAGACTATATTAACCACTATGGAGAAATGAGGAGGAAAAAAATCATTGGAATAAAAGCAGAAAGCACAATCTACACTGATGAAGGCAAAAACTGACAAAATTTGATGAGTCTGGGTTGCAGATTTACTTTTTGTGATCCAACAGAACTACACACTACTACTTTTGAGCATAATGGGAATTTTATTTTCATGCTTTAAATTATTTTCTGAACATCTGGGACATGAGTCTGAACAAAGACAAAAGTGGTCTGATCACTGTAGAGAAACTTTAGTGTCAATCTGCACAAAACCTTGTGCACATAAGTATTAATATTAAACGCAACGTTGGGATCGGCCTCCATTAAGCTGAAATCTGTAAAGAGCACCTCGTCTGCAGGGTGTAGATGACAGGGTAATATCATCCAGCTGCTTGTTTGCACAGAAAAATCCACTCAAACACAGGTGAACGTGACAAGATGCTGCCGGCTGTGTCGTTTCCATCCCCATAGGACAGCAGTCCTTACCATGGCAACCACTCTGACGTCTGTAAAGTTACAATGGCCTACAAATCCCCCATGGCTCAGGGTTACATCCGAGATAAACTAATGAAAAGATCCCTGTAGGCTGTTAATGTCCCTCCATGTATTTTTAATAAGTCACTGATGGAAAAAGTACCTCGACTAGAGTAATGTCATGTTACAGATTGAATGCTGTTGGTGGTTAAAGCTCCTGCACTGAAGGTTTAAGTCTAGAAACCTTCATGTTTATGAATCATGTTTAGCTTAAAGCTAACATACTGACAGAGCAGCACCATGCGTCAGATGTGTACTTTTGTTAAGCAAATGGGTTAGAAGAAATCTAGCAAACAATACAGTAAAATATACACTGCAGGACAAATAAAGTATAGGCAGTATTTCATAGTATTTAACAGATGATAATATGTCTTATTGCATTAATGATGAGATGAGTTAAGATAAGTAAGGTAGTTTTTAATATCAGACAGTAAATGAACATTATGTATCATAAATTTGACAGTAAGTTTAAGGGAGCTGTTCTTTGCCTGAAAAGGCATTTGACCAATTGGAGTGGCCTTACATTCTGACTTTACTTGAGGAATTTGGCTTTGGTAGTAAATTTGTGTCATGGATTAAAACAATGTATGCTCAACCATCTGCCTCTGTCCTCACAAACCAGGACAAGTCAGAGCCATTTCTACTGCATCGGGGAACCCGTCAGGGTTGCCCCCTTAGTCCTCTGCTTTTTGTGGTCGCTATGGAGCCCCTTGCCATTAGTATTAGAAAACACTCCCTAATCAAACCAATTCAATTGGGAAACATTGACCATCACATTTCATTGTATGTTGATGATGTTGTTGTTTTTGTATCACATCCTGAGCAGTCAGTGCCAGTTCTCCTAGACCTTATTCAGTCATTTGGCGAGATTTCAGGTTATATTATTAACTGGCAGAAGAGTGAATTTATGTCATTAGGTGCAAGACTTACGTCTGAATTCTTAGATAACCTTTTATTTAAGATAACTGACAAACTGAAATATCTTGGAGTTATTCTGCCTAAAGACCCCAAACAAATTTTCAAATTGAACTTTTTAGAAAAAGTGGATAATATTAGGAAAGACGTTGATAAATGGAGAACACTCCCACTCTCAATGATGGGCCACATTAATGCTATTAAAATGGTGTCCTTGCCTAAACTTTTATATCTTTTCAGGGTCTGCCTATTTTTTTTAACAAGAGCCTTTTTTAAGTCATTGGACTCAATAATTTTGCCTTTTGTCTGGGGCTTTAAAGCCCATAGAATATCAAAAACTCATTTAGATAAACCCAGAGAGATGGGTGGGGTTTAGGATTACCCTGCTTCCAGCACTATTATTGGGCAGTGAATGCAAGGGCCTTGGTATACTGGCAGGAAGGTGATGCTCAAGAACCTCCTGCAAACTCTCCCCCTTGGGTGGCTATTGAAAGAAGTAGCGTTATAACCAGTTCTCTTCTGGCACTTCTTTTCTCAGCACCAATATCTCCTACAAATGGTGGAATAAATAATTTGTTTTAAATTATTTGAAAATATGGTAACAAATTAAAGTATACTGTAACCTACCAGTTCATGCCCCAATTTACCGTAGCCATGCTTTTCCCCCATCATTATCGGATATATCATTTAAAAATTGGAGACTAAAAGGCCTAATTACGATGAAAAAATTGTATATTAAAAAGTTTGCTTCATTTGCAATGTTGAAGAGCTGTTTCTCTCTTCCGGATGCGGATTTCTTCAGATATCTGCAAATTAGAAATTATGTTCGAATTAACATCCCAAATTTTGTATCTCTTCCGGAAGAAAATAAGATATGCAAAATTCTGTTGGGCTCTCCAGAATCAAAAAAGATAATTTCGAGCTTTGTTGACATCTTTGCAGAGCAAATTAATTTCACCACAAACTCCTTGAGGGCTGCGTGGGAGGAGGAGCTGGGTTTGCAGATTGGGAGTGAGGTCTGGGAGGAGTGTCTTGGTAGGATCCGGTCATGTTCTATCAATGTAAGACACCAGTTAATTCAGTTCAAGGTGTTTCATAGACTCCATTATTCTAAAATGAAATTGCACCGAATATTCCCCTCAATATCTTCAAAATGTCATAAATGTAAGTCCGCTGATGGCTCCCTGGCGCATGTGTTCTGGTCATGCCCCAAACTCTTCCAATATTGGTGTGACATTTTTAACTTGTTTCCTGAAGTGTATAGATGCACGTTGGTTACAGATGCCCAGATTGCATTGTTTGGATACCCTCCTTCACTTAGGAACTGCAGCATTTCTAGGCAAACAACTGTGATGTATGGAATGGTAACGGCTAAGAAAGTAATATTAAGATTGTGGAAAACTGACAAGGTTCCTCAGTTTAAAATGCGGTTAATGATTTCACTGAGATTCTTCATTTGGAGAAACTGCAGTATGATGTTGCGGGCTCCACTAATAAGTTCTGTAGTATCTGGCAGCCGTTTTTGAACCATCTTTCTCAGTCTAAGACTGACCCCGATGCTCGCTCAGCCTCTTAGTATGCCACCCGTGCCTTTATAGACAGGTAGTACCATCCTAAAGTGTGAATAGTAACCAGTGCACTGTAACCAGTTATTTAGATAATTGCCTTGACTTGTTCTTATTTTACTTTTAGTTATTGCATGTTTTTATTTGCATTGTTGTATTGGTAAGAGTATATTTTTCTTATACAGTAATTTGTTAAATAAGTATATGCTTCATACTCTTGTGTATGATTTATGTATGCTGTATTTTGAAAAACTCAATAAATATATATATAAAAAAAATAGTAAGGTAGTGACATACATGGTAGTCATAAGATGCAGCAGTTATAAGTGTCACAAATGTGGCTTGTACATGTAGCACATGTAGTGCAGTATTACTGTTGAGAGTTTAGTACTCTCAACAATAAACCATATAACCACAGAGTTTAGTGACAGTTTGTGGATAAAGCTCATGTTTGAGTCTTTTTTGTGTGTGCTGGCCAGCTCCTCTACCAGAAACTAGTGATGGGTCCGGCAACACTGATGTGTCGGCGCATGTGTCAAGCCCATATACCAAACCCCGTGTCTGTGCGCGTTTTGCTTTCAGCAAGTCACATGACCGATACAGGAATTGTTTTGAAATGACACTGATGTGCCAAACTGTGTTTATAAGGAAGCGAATCTGTCAACAGGATGCATTTGCCAAAAGAATTCTTGATCGTTTATGGTACAGCATCAACTATGGAGCAGCCTCAAGGCAAACAAAAGGTGTCCGCAGTGTGGGACCATTTTGATCTTACATTGGAAAATAAAATATTTGTTTTCATTTTGTTGTTGTTTCATCCGGTTCTTTTCAGTTTCTACTTGATCTATCTGAATTCAAATCCAGCTGAAATTGACTCTTAGTTTACTTTCATATTGTGTTCTGCATGTCACATGTAGAGAATCTTTTGCTAATATTTCCTCAGAAATTACTGCTTCCAAGCTTCAACATGAGAGTTTCAGCCGCAGTGAAGACGACTTTAGGGTTGTCGCCTCCAGCACAGTCCACTACATTAGTGTGATGCCATCACTGTAAAGCTTCCTCTACTTTATTCCTACCCTCATGATGATGAAGAGGACCAGCGTAACAAAGACGTTGACTTGTGGGTGTTTCCAGGCTTGGGCGTTTCCAATGTAGTCAAATTCCTCAGCAATTCCCTGTTTTGCCCACGTCCGATTGTCCAACAAAGTCACCAGAGACTCCCTCTGAGTCAACTACAGATCACAGAAAATAATAATTACAAGTCAGAAGCAGGTAGCAGTACTTTTTGCGTCATTTGTAATATAATTACAAATTATTTAGCTTTTTGTATCATTAAAAAAAATGTGTATTCAGTTTGTAAATCAAAAGCCAAAATACTGATGAGTAAAATGTTAAATTGAAATTGCGATGTGGCAAATTATAAATGAAATCTGCCATATATATCATTTAACCTTGAGCTCTGTTTCATTTGATCTTCATTCACTGTTAGGACTGACTGTTGAATGATCTGGAAATTGTTACACATCACTCTACTCATGATGCTACCACTTCAACTCACTGGTCCCTATTCTCCAAATTCCAGTAAAGTGAAAATGCAAAGCAATGCATAGCAATGCAGTTTATGCAAAAGAGTATTATTTTTGTCATAACTTTTGAAATATGTTGGAACCATACCTTTCCAGCCATAAACTGTCCAAATCCAGGTGGAAATGTCAGTGTTGAAATCAATAAAGTGACCAGTGCTGGATACAGTAGTCGCCTGAAAGAGTAAAAGGTGAAAGGAAAAAAAAAGAAATTATAAAAACAATTTTTTTTGCCATATTTGCACTTCATCACTTATTGAAGAGTAAACATGCTGTAAATTCAGTAAGCAGCCATGTTGAAAAAAGCAACCCTTGAGGTCATCATCATCATCATAGCGGTTAGATATCACACAAATTTAAAATGTTCAATGATTATCAAGAGATGCATGTTTAGCCGTTACTGTTGGCTTCAAATGAACAGCCCAGAATGTGTCAAAGTGAATAAACAGGTAATACAATTTGTGTTTGTTCATGCCTTCACAATTTTCACTGAAATAAAAAAAGTTTGGAAAACACTATATATAAAAACCATTTATTATTGTATCATAATAAAGTACAATAAAAGAGGTTTTCAGGGGTGTGATCTCAAAATGCCACTTTAAAACTATTGTACAAAATGTTTCCCAGTTGCCATTAGCCTGTGACTTCATCTAATGGTAAGTGTTACTTATTGTCATTGCATGAGTCCTGCATACTGTTTCTGTGATGTGTTAATAGTACAAAAGCAAATTAGTTTCCTAATGGGTTGAAGGAGTTGACTTCTCATCAGGCTTGGCTTAAAAGATGCTTAATCAAAGAAAACGTTTGGAACTCTGGGTTGATTTTACTATTTATTCTTTTGAACTTCTCAAAATACAGCAGACTGCTATATACATTCACAGAGCCCACAAACACATTCTAGTGTGTGACTCATATGAAACAATGCAAAAAAAACTGAATCTGGGAGCAGGGTGCATGTTTCTCCTGAGACATCTGTCACATTCTTCACATGTACTCACTTCTTCATGAGGAATTTGTTGATGGTCTTCTGATTTCTGATGAACTGGACAAACAGTCGGTTCAGGTAGACGAACAAAGCACCACCGAATCCACTGGCAATACTGCAGACAGAGAAACAGGGCAGTTAGTCCCGTTTTCCCTAGTGATGAAGCACTCTGCATGATCAAAGTGAAACTAAATGGAATAAATTAGTTCAAGAGTAAACAAAGCAACGCATCAAGTCTTCTGCACCACCTCCATATGTTGCTCTCAGTGCATTTGGCCACAATAAAAACAATAGGAATGTAATGAGGCTCTAATGCACTGGAGGCGGGTGTCAGGAATAAGTGCAAATGTGATTCAGTGAAGCCATAAAACGAGTACAGGTCAGGGAGGGAGATGATGTGGAGGAGCAGCATTAATGTAAATACAGAAAAGAACGAGAGAAGAATAATAGAACAAAGACGAAATGGATGAAGAAAATTGCTGGAATTAAAAACAAGAGACTAAAGCTAAGAGTGAAACAGACGGAGCGCGCTGTCAGCTGAGAAAGTGTGGGGGAGCTGGAGAAAAGCCGAAGGAAAGGTTTATATAAGTACACATTTAAAAGCGCTGTGGGAGACCTCTTTATGGAAGCCAGAAGAAGAGAAAGAAACAGGAAATAAGTGAGAGAGTGTGTGTGTGTGTGTGTGTGTGTGTGCGTGTGTGTGTAATGCTTGCTGCATTATTAATTCTTTCAAATATGTTTGAATAAATAATGACCAATATGATGAGGTAGTCTTTAACCCCCTGATGAGGCATAAAGAAAACAGCAGGTATGCTTCTGGTCTCCTTTTTTCCTCAAAAAAATAAACAATGATTTTTGTTGGTCTAATTCCAGTTTTGGGCTAAATTTGTGTTAGGCCTCATAAGGTGCTGATCGAGGAGATGCTAAGTAATGGTGGAGTTAGGTAAAGCTTTCCTTAACCCGTTTATTAATTATCTTTATTGAAACAAAATTCCACAGAGATTCCTTCAAAGAAGGCTCAGGAGGAGAACATGAAACATATATCTTACTGGATCAGAGGAAGAGAAAAAGCTGAGGAAGAGCTCATAAGATGCTACATTCACCTCAACCTTTTAAGAACCTCTCAGACTTGCATTTCACTCAATAGGGTCATTGTACACATCAACTACTCAGGACTACATTCAGTTCATTCTCTCTTGGAAACCTCAAAGCTTCTAAAAAACAAAGTCTGTTGGGAA
>NW_006800750.1:99002-101763 GCF_000485575.1 Poecilia formosa | reverse complement strand
AACGTTATTAAAATCCATTGTGAAAGGTCCAGAGAGCCACAGGTTGATGACCTCTGACCTGGAGGAAAACTCACCCAAGGACAATGAAGGCAGGAAGCTCCTTAAGGTGAAAGGAAAGATTCAAATGGTAATGGGTGCTGAAAAGTGCCGTGATGGCCTCTGAATAAACAGAAACATACAGAAGTTAGAAATTAGAACAAGTCACAATAAAACACACAAAATTGATAAGGTGAGGTCCACATTGAAGGTTTTAATTGTAGCTGTTTCAGTTTTCTGTGCAGGTACAATAACAGTTCATGCTTTGTTTCTAATTATAAAAAGCAAGCTTGCCCTGCAGACCAGAAGTCCTGCCAGCACACAGTAGACAGATGGGTAGAGAAAATTAGGTGTGGGAAATAAACGGTAGTAGCTAACAGATCACTTGGGACCTGCAGCTTGGTGAGTTAGAAGTGCAGCTCTGCAAACTAATTCTTTTTCCTGGTAATACATTTCAATCTGCCACCAGAGTTTCTCATATTCCGTTGAATTCAGATGTTATTACTACCAACAGGACATGTTAACTTCTCAGAAAGCTAATGATGTGTGCCATAATACACAGAGTGGATTCAGACATAAGTATTGAGTCATACAGTTCAGGCTCTTCCTGCTGTTTGATAAGTTACTTATTAGTCATTACAGGATAATTTAACAAGCTGAGAATATTATTTCAAATGGCTTCCAACAACTTACAATTGTAGCTGCCAGTATTTATGATGCTGGAGTGAAACTCCCATTATTATCAATTTAAAATTCTGTAGCAATTTGAGAAAGAAGTTATTTTAAAAGTCTGAATGTCTAAAAAGGTACTAACCAGTGGTGCAAAAGATAAAATAAAATTCAAATGCAGTGTCATGCAAGATGTCACCTAACCCCTTTAAATATAGTTAAATATACTTAAATACAACAAAAGAATAAAATATAGCGGTTTACAACATTTGCATGCACTTGAAAATGTTTTATCATATGTCAATGTTGCTGAACTATAATATGTTTGTTGTAATTAAGTTCTTGATGTAGCTGGACCTCAAAGGACCTGAACATGTGTTTCCAAACTAATAAATAATAGATAAAATATACTTAACATAAAATTGTGGTAACGTAAACTTCAGTAACATCATATTTATGCTAAACTTCTTCCAATCTTACATGCACACTAATTTTTAATATTCGGACAAACATTCTTTTAACAGTTTAACATTTTTTAAGTTTTAGCAGATGGTGTTTTGCTTTGATTATAGAAGATGTGTGGTGCAATTATGTACAGCATTAAACTGCTGAGATGTTTAGGTGGTTGGTTAACGGCCTGATATAAACGGACGTTACCTTCGTCTCCGTACCAGACAGCCAGTACTCTGTAGAAGAAGGCACTGAAGGTAGCTGCAAAGATCCCTCTCCAGTAGTTCCTCACAGCAAAGAATGAGGATGTTACTTCAATACTGTACAACACACCTGCAACAAGGCAGAGCAATAAATTGTGACATATTTTTCCTACAGACATTAAGGGAATAGAAGAGAGTTGTTTAAATGTGTGATGGTTGAACATCGCAATATGGTGTGAGATGTAAAAACTGCTTCTTTGAGCAAGTCCCCCCACATCTCATATTTTGGATCAGGTAGCTCAATGTGTTTTGAAGAATTTTAGATCAAAGATTTTGGTTAAATATTTCACAGTTTCACAGATTTTAACTTTGATACAAAAGTTGGTTCAATAGTAAGAATAAACAAAGTAAAACTTTGAAATTAAGTATATCTTGTAACAACAGCCTTGAAAAACTGATCTGCTCTTTAAATACATTTCATCAAGTCTATTTTAATTCCTTTACTGTAATTGGAATGGTGGCCAACAGTTGTTTTTAAAATGACTTTGAATTAGATTAGTCCAATTAATTCTAATCAAATTTACAGTAAGCAAAACAATTAATTTGTCCTGCAAACTCACCTCCTATTGGGGAAGCAAAGCAGCTGCTCAGTCCCACTGCACAGGCTGCCGCAAGCATCTCGATGTTCCTCGACTCATTCTGAAACACAGGTACAAAATGATAATTAAAAAAAAATAAAACCCTAATGGACTGGGAGATGAGTTGTAAATTTAGATAAATATACAATCGACTTCAAGCAAAATTAGTATTTACAAGCATTTAAGGATTATTTTTCTTTCATTTTAGCAAGTCACTGAATTTGTTTCACAGGTTTCCACTACAGTCAATTACAAACCAATTACATATCTACAGAAAGTACCAGAAACAGGAGCGTTAAACTTCATCAATTAAAAAAAAAAAAAAAAAAAATCTTGAAAAGACTGGCAAAACCCTAACGGGACCTACAAGACAAAACAGTTCATATAATATCAGACACATGTAATTCAGTACTTTTCCTGTAAAGCCTAATAAGCCAGATGAGTGAAGAACAAAAAACAAAGACAATTCCACCTTTCTGCAGGAGAAAGTGGATCAAGGAACATTCTGAGAAATTGAGTTTTTTTTTTTTTTTTTCTCTTTGACCTTTTAAATTTACCTACCTTGGTACCCAGGAGACTGAAGTCCTTCAAGCAGCATTGTAATGTGAAAGAGAGGTTAGAGGCACTTGTATTTCTCTCACTGTACTGAGGCTTATCCTGCTTTTGCATGTGGTGCTACTTCTGACGCGCGTGCACACACACACGCACGCACGCACGCACGCACGCACGCACGCACGCACGCACGCACGCACGCACGCACGCACG
>NW_006800750.1:97269-98593 GCF_000485575.1 Poecilia formosa | reverse complement strand
AAAAAAGACCAAAATTTCTTATGGTGTCCGATAGGTGACCTTTGGTCCCAGCAGTATTGGATAAAACTTGTAAAACTCTTATCATTTTGATAGGACGAAGGAAGGGAAGCATGCTGGGAAATGTGTAGCTGATTTACCTTAATCCCTACTAGACCCGGCTCCTTCGTGTAGCAGGAGAGCAAGAGTCAGCATTAAACAGGCAGAGAATAAGTGATTAAACTGTGATTAAACTGTGTGAATCAGCGCAGCCATTTGAATGTTTTAGCATTTACACCCCATCACCTCACATTCACAGATCTGAATAAAAACATGTTATGCAATTAGGTCCATCTAGCCCTCTACAAATAATGACATTCTCCACATGCATATAAGCCTCTCATCCTATTTCTGTGCTTTAAAGTACAGCACTCTGGAAAGAAAAGCTGCTTTTTCACAGCCCACAGGTTACATTAGCATACTGTACTTAAAACTGTGGAGAGGGTCGGATCCAGCAGCAGCGGCACACTTCACTCATGCATCACTCTTTCTATTAAAATGCTATAAAGTGCAACACATGGCTCTCCGGGGATAAGGAGCCACTAAGAACATTAGATGGAAACAATGTAATGGTAATAAAAAAACAATGCATGTGAAGATGGACAAATAAAAAGAGGAAAAATGGAAGAATGGAAGATTTTAAATGAAGACAGAAATGTGACAAATGGTGTAACATCAAATTAGAGATGCCCATTTTATTTATTCTTGTTTTTATTTAGATTTTGGTATGGTGTGTAGCTTTCTGAGATCTTTTTAGCCTATTTTTATTTTGTCAGAGGTTCTGTTCAAGTTAATCTTGATTCTACAAGGTTCGTCAAAAATCAAGCCTGGGTGTGGTTTGTGAAATTCAATTCCACTTTCTAAAATGCATTTTATCATAGTTCATTTATGATTTATCATAGGAAGGCAGTTACTTTTCCACATAGGTTAGGTTTTGATAACATTTTCCTTGTTAGGAAATAAAGTCATTTAAAAGCTACATTTTGTATTGATTCTGCATAAATTTCTCTAATTTTGATCTTAACATTTGAGTGACAAAAGGCAAAAACAAAAGTAATCTGTCAGAGGGCAGATAGTTATGTATACACAATACCAAGGCAACATTAAAAAGAAGCATAGAAAAGATAATATTGCCTTTTTGGGTTCCATGCTTAGTAGTTACAGTATTTTTACAACTGTAGTGCAGCCATACCTGTAAACCAGGAGAGCAGATGGAGCTGGAAAAACATTCAAATTTAGATAACTGGCACTAAACTGAAAAGATTTACGCAGCAATAAAAACTGTTGT
>NW_006800750.1:79952-96461 GCF_000485575.1 Poecilia formosa | reverse complement strand
AGGAGGAAGAGATCCGTGCTGAATCAAAACTACAGATGCTGCTGCAGTGGTGCGTAAGCAAAAGACCCTCAGGGGTTTCTGTGTACATGTGTGTTTTAGCATTTCTCACCTTGTAAGGCCCATTTTTTCCAACAAATACTACATTGTGAGGACCCACTACTTATTATGGGGCCTCATAAGATAAGATAAGATAAGATAAGATAAGATAAGATAAGATAAGATATTCCTTTATTAATCCCGCAGTGGGGAAATTTACATTGTTACAGCAGTACAGAGGACAGAGCAGAACCAATATAAAAATCTATATATACAAAAAATACAAGTGAATATAGAAATACTGAAACAGTAATGTATGAAGTATAAAAAATAAGTAAATTCCAGGTGTATATGTTAAGGTAGGCAGATAAGTAAATAATAAATGAAATAGTAATGCAAGTCATATTGCACATGGTGACAGATAGGCAAGTTGTTATACATGGTGAATTTGATATTGCACACAGTTGAGCACTGTACCAGTCATAAGTGATTAAAGCGAACAGGTGTTGCTGGGTTACAGAGTAGGTTTAGGACTAAGGTGTAAATTGATTTCAGGTTTAGGGTGATTCATAGAAATGAATGGAAGTCAATGCACAGTCCTGATGAAGATAGAAAGATTTAATATTTGTCTTTACATGATGGAATAAAGATTTCTGATAAGGCATTTTTTAACAGTGGAGATGTGTATTCCTGAAAATCCCTGCTTAAAATACTTTTTGAAAAACAATAGACTACATTAAAATCTACTCAGCTAATATAAACAACACATCTTCCAAGAAAATAAATCATTTCTTCTCATCAGATTAAAAGACACTCCACGTAAACTGGAAAGGGTTTATTTCCTCCCAGTTCTTTGCTCCAGATTTCACTTACTGCACTATACCTAAACTCCGACTAATATGATTAGAGAAATTTGAAAATTGTTAAACTTTTCTTGAAAAATCTCAGTTTAAAAGTTCTGAGCAAAATTCTTGATGAATGTCCACCTCAAACACCAAATGTCAGGCTGCGTTTTCTCTTTTGCCATTAAGGATCAGTGATTGTGTTAAAAATAACATACAGGCTGCAACATTTGAGGGAATTAAATGAAAATGCAAAACCATAACTGCACATATGAATAATTTTGAATAACTATGCAGCTTCCTCAACATGAGTAAGAGCGGCCTTTAGACCTACAAGTCGTGCACTGCAACGAGTGAGTCAGTGATTCGCAAAGTTGCCAGCTTGTGCAGTGTGGGTCAGTGTGTGCTGTCCCTACATTGTTCATTGGATTGGCCTGTTTGTGTTCGAATCACAGTCACGTGTGTGCGTGCTACCTCCTTGCCCAGAGGCATGCCACTTCCCAGGGCGCAGGTGAGACCGATGACTTTGGCCACAAACGTTTTGAAAGTGAGGTATTCCTTCAGCACCACCCCTCGCAGGATGGTCTTCATCTCAGGAATGCCTGAACCTGCAGGACAGAAGACGAGTGATGAGCAGCTGACATTTCAGTCAGAGCTGATTCAAGCCTTCAGACTTTTAGGAGTGCACCCATTAGTTTAGCCTCCGTTAGTGACAGTGAAGTCTGCTCCTTACCCACCGGAGTGTACTTACATACTGTGCTGCGCTGCATTCAAATAAACCAAACCTGAATGCCAGGAAGTACTGATGTATTCAGGACACTAGTGGGAGATTTACAGTTCTTTTCCAAACTTGTAGAGAAACGGAGAGGGCTATCTAGGGAAGGAATGTGAGGTTTACTAAGAGAAGGTTTTTACTTTCTGGTCAGAGGTTTCCAGTTCCGTCATCGTGAATATTAATGTTAAAGAAAAGCTCAATAATGCATTTTAACAATGCATTCATTAATACACAACAAAAAATCAGATTTATTTTAAAAAGACTTGCGTTTCATTAAAAAAAAAACTGTCTTTAGGCTGCAGCTAACAATCATATTAGTAATTGATTGTTTCAACAATTATTCTGACAATGAATCATCTAAAAATAATTGCCACATTCTGCAAATTTTTCATTTAACTACTGAAGCCCTTTCATTCAATATCAGAAAACATTAAAATATGCTAAGAAATAAATAATTCAATTCCGTTTTAATTAAACTTAGCATTTTTCTAGTGCTATGTGTGATCACTTGCTGCAAAGGATGCATCTGCAACTACAAAAAATACTTCTAACAACAAGGAGGGGGCAGAATTATGCTGAGGGACAGCATCATTGCCAGTGGTACTGCTGCACTGTTCAGAGCTGAGGAAACAATGACTGAAGGCTAATTCCAAATTCATGGATGTTTCAAAAGGAGCATAATCTAAGACATCCATTAATTCTAGTCTGAAAAGATGAGGACTCATGGGATTTGCCATTTCTAATAAGAGTCTCAAATGGTTGCTAGTTGATGGCAACATAATGCTCAATGATCCAACTTCCTAAGGGACATCTATCCAAATGTTAGTGGAGGTGTTTTTGTCTTTTACTCTCTCTGTAAATGACAGAAAACTAACAATACAATCCAGCTTCTACACAAAGTTCTTGGTTTAAAAAAAAATTCATCATGACTGGAAATGTTTCAAAGTCTTAAAACTGATTGACTTGTGACGTTTTGGTCAAATATAAATGTAATAAGAAGAAAAGCTACACCTTCAAATAGTGGTAAATAAATGCATTGTGTGTTTCTGTTTTGAAAGGCCTGAACAGCCGTCCTGTCTTGTTTGTGTGTCCGTCAGTGTGTGTGTCATACCAACAGCCTGGGGAGCGAGGATCTGTGTGAAGCCGGCAGAGAAGGTGATAAGGACCACAGGGTAGGTGACCCAGGCCAGGTACTGTAGGAACACGTTACTGTCCAGACCACCATACATCCACTTCTGTGCTGTTGAAACATACATAGGTAAAGACACTTACCTTTGACTTCTCCTAATTTATGCCGGTTTATCTTTTATGAACTTATCCTATGATGCAGTATCCCAACAAGATACGTCCAATCACATTTATCAGTACTTTCTTACCCTGGGCATCAACTTTCATTGGGTTTTGAAAAGGCTCCAGAGTAACTACAATATTCTAAAAACTCTTTATTTCACATCACGTAACCATGATGGATATGAGTTTTGATCCAGGTGAGAGACTGCCTTATTCAAAGTGATCCAGACACTAATTTCCTTCATCCTTAAGACTACTCCTGTTACTCAGCAATAAAGTAAGAGGCTTGCAACATATTCCAAAGTGAAGATGACTTGTGTTGGCAGGCCTGAAATTGTTCTCTATTAGGCAAAAAGTAAAATCTAAGTCTTTCAAATTGGTTGTCAAGCCTCAACATATTGATCACAGACATTCAAGTTTAACAAGACAAGTAGAGCATTTTGCTGATAAAAGCCTCCTCCCTCACCTTGTAGGCAGATAGCGATGCAGAAGTCTACCACCCAGCTGACGAGGGCCATGACCAGTCCAAGCAGGATCAGGAAGATCCAGTCCTCTCCAACTCGTGAGATCAGGAATTTTTGGCAGCGAACTGTGCAAACTGCAGGAAGACAACAAAACATGTCAGCTGAGCGGCATTACCCAGATCAGAGCCGTGTTTCAGTCCAGGAATTAGTCGATATTGAAAAGCACATTCCCAAAAACTAAGACAAACTGTCCCTGCATTGTGAGTGTTAAAAACAGCTGTGTACTGAACTGATGAAGAATTAATTTGTACACATCAGACAGATGTTACCTGCTGATCATGCATATTTCCTCCCTGGATAGCAGTGTTAAGCCTTCAATACTTTCCCAGGTACAGAAAAACCTCCCCACAGCATCATGCTGCAATAAAGTTTCACTGCGTTTTTGTTTAATGTATCTTTTGTGAAGTTTTAGTTTGTTGGTTCTCCAGTCCACAAGTCTTAAGAAGGCCTGTTGCTCCCACCCAGACATATTTTATATTTTTTAAAAGACCATTTTGATCTTGCATAACCAAACTAAGAATCGTGACCATATTCTGTTAGAAAGTTGGACGTGGTTCCAGTGCAGATTGGACTCCGCCAGAGCTCTTCTTTGTCCCTAGTACCGTTTGTGGCGGTCCGAACTTGCTGAAGGAAATGGGACTGAAGCACCTTAGGTCGTCCCATTGTGATATGTATCAATGATTTTTGAGGAATGTTTTTTTATTTTCTGAATGTAAATCAGAGGTTAATAAAAAAACAGCATAAAAAACATTTGAAGGTCCTGTGCATGCAGTCATTCTGATGGCAGAGAAGGGAAAATACAGCCGCTGAAGGGGTGCATGAGGTGAAGAGAAAATACTGCAGGGATTGGAAAGAAAACCACATGCACACATTCTCCAATTAACACCATGAGCTGTGAACTGAGGCAAAAGCTGTTAAAAACACTTCCACTATCACAGAGTTTTGCCTGTGCTTTCCATCACTCCATCTCCAATTTTGTGACAGATCAGAGGAACAGGCCTTGTACGTGAGTATATTAAGCTGTAAGTGTTATGTGAGTGCATGTGTGCAGGCTTGTGCGTCATCTCACCCACGGGCCGTCTGTGTTCCTACACCCCTTCTGTCATCCAGTCAATGTAAGAATAGTGTGTGTGCATGTGCGCGTGTGTGTGTGTCAGCATGCACAGATGCAGGCATGACTTCCTTGTGCTTCTGGGCAGAGTGTATATGTGCCTTTACAACATCAAGTGTAATTTGGGCTGTTTGGATGTTTAAATTCATTAGCTTACAGTCCTTGATGGCTTTTCCGCACAGGCACAGAATCACAGCGGTCCTACAGACTAGTTGCTGCCTTTATTCTTCATGGCATGCAATAAGCAGCATGCTCCTTCCCAGTGACTCTTATTGCCAGAGTCATCCCATGAATCCTCCCCCGATCCCTTCATCCATCTTTTAATCACATTCAACCTCTGATTTGGCTTCTAAGCCTCACATCTCCCTCTCTTTCTCTTGCAGGTCTTATTTGAAACTTTTAACTCCTCTTTTGCGCCGTTTTTCCTTTCCTTTTGCACTCCTTCCTTCTTTTCCTTTTTTAGTCTTACATGTGCACTTGCTCAATCTCTCCTCACCAAGAGACATAGTGCCCACAAACCTGCTGAGACTAATTTAGGTTGCCTTGGATACACAATGCATCAAGCTCCTCTATCTGACATTAGGGAACTGCACTAGAGAGCAGCCTACGTCACTCCCGTCTATATATTTTTTCTCAAATTAAAAAACTATGGCTGGACTGAAACATCTCCAATCAAACAATTGCTAATGATTTATCTGAGCATTTCAGATAAAGTTGTGGGGTGCAGATTTAATGCGGCATGTAAACATCTGCACACCTAGAATAGGTCTTTGCAACAGCAGACTGCGTTTGCATGACCTTTAGGCAGAACAAAACCATTTTGGAAACCAACACTGGTCCCATTCTGCTGTGATTTTACTGTGAAAATGAGGAGAATAGAAAAGCAGAGTGAACACACACCTCTGAAGACCAACACTACCGGTGCAGATTCCTCATTACTGCTTCCACTGAAAACCCAATTATTCAAATCAGCCCTTCATGTATTATGCAAGGTGACAGCCTTCTAAGAGTGTAAAAGGCCTAAAAGGCTGACCATTAATACACCAATTTTGCTCGGTCATGCCAATGAGGCATGCTCCCTCTTCGTGTCTATGTGGCTCCACATTCATTATGGAGCTTCATGCATGAGGCAGAGATTCAATTAGAAACGGCTCGCTGTGTTTAAAACCACCTGCTTAATTAGATCAGGAGGAGCACAGATAGACAAACGCCACTGTTTGGATCATTTGAGTTTTAAATGCCAATGCTGACTGATACAGGATGGATTCAACTGAAACTGATGCTTGGCGCCAATCGGTGTACACACACACACACACACACACACACACACACACACACACACACACACACACGTTAAAGATTTTTCATAAGTTGTCATGTTATTTTCAGGATTTTTACAAACAGTGTCCCATCTGAGTTGCATCAGATTTTAAATTAACCAAGTGCAAGTAAAAAAAAAGAAGCAGTTCAAAATAAAAGAGCTGCAAAACTAAAAAGTTTGGATTGGGAATCAGAGCAAGAAATGTATTATTCTTCTGGTCTTGAATTAAGCAATGGCTTAATTATCTCGTCAGCATGATATCAAGTTCTCCTGCAACATGCCAACTATCAGTTCCTTTTATCAAACTGTGCTGAAACAGGAATTGCTCAAACCTTTGGAAGGTAAAACCACAAACCCTAGAGGTTCACCCACCAGCAAAACAATGGCCCAAAACTTACATCCAGGGTTATGATGCTGAATTAGAATGCCTCCAGTTTAAAAATTATGTTTTAAACTGGACCTCAATTAGGTTCAATTTAAAACCCAATTGAGAATCTGAACAAGATTTGAAAACTGATGTGCACAGTTTTCAAATCTTCAATATGAAGATTTCAATCTGACTGAGGTCAAGTTATTATTATTATTTTTTTTTCAAAGAAGGAAGAGCAAAAAGTTGCCTCAAGACCTGCAAAGCTGATTGAGACATACTCCAGCAAACATTCAGCTGGTTTTCTCTAGAAAGCTAATTTAGCAAAAGGTTCTGACTCAGTTAGGCTGAAAACACAGGCACAATCTGAGGTTTTAGACAGCTTCCACTTCATAAAAATGTGCTACTTTGTGTTAGTCTGATATTTAAATTCCAATAAAATACATTGAGGTTTGTGGCTATAATGAAACAAAATGTAAAAAAATATATATATTATTAATGGAGAACGACCAATTTCACAAAGACGGCAGTAACAAGCCAATGACACTTAGTTTACTGCATAGCCTAGCACTATGTATTCAGTTCCCCTTTTTTATACACAGACAATCACATGCACACGTTTGCATGTCCATCTTTGTGGGGACTTTCCATCGACTTGCATTCATTTCTATAGCCTAAAACTTACCCTTATCCTAACCCCATCTATTACATACCTAACCCTAACCAAAACTCAATTCACACCTTAGTCCTAAATCTAACCCCTGACCCAAAAACAGCGTATCCCATTGTGGGGACCGAGCTTCGGTACCCACAAGGAGCAGTGGGTCCCCACAACATAATATGCGTCAGGAAAATGGTCCCCACAAGGCATTACAAACAAACGCGCGCGCGCACACACACACACACACACACACAAGTTAAAGATTTTTCATAAGTTGTCAAATTATTTTCAGGATTTTTACAAACAGTGTCCCATCTGAGTTGCATCAGATTTTAAATTAACCAAGTGCAAGTAAAAAAAGAAGCAGTTCAAACTAAAAGAGCTGCAAAACTAAAAAAGGTTGGATTGGGAATCAGAGCAAGAAATGTATTATTCTTCTGGTCTTGAATTAAGCAATGGCTTAATTATCTCGTCAGCATGATATCAAGTTCTCCTGCAACATGCCAACTATCAGTTCCTTTTATCAAACTGTGCTGAAACAGGAATTGCTCAAACCTTGGGAAGGTAAAACCACAAACCCCAGAGGTTCACCCACCAGCAAAACAATAGCCCAAAACTTACATCCAGGGTTATGTTGCTGAATTAGAATGCCTCCAGTTTAAAAATTATGTTTTAAACTGGACCTCAATTAGGTTCAATTTAAAACACAATTGAGAATCTGAACAAGATTTGAAAACTGATGTGCACAGTTTTCAAATATTCAATATGAAGATTTCAATTTGACTGAGGTCCAGTTATTATAATTATTTTTTTCAAAGAAGGATGAGCAAAAATTTGCCTCAAGACCTGCAAAGCTGATTGAGACATAGTTCAGCAAACATTCTGCTGGTTTTCTCTAGAAAGCTGATTTAGCAAAAGGTACTACTCAGTTAGGCTGAAAACACAGTCACAGTCTGAGGTTTTAGACAGCTTCCTCTTCATAAAAATGTGCTACTTTGTGTTAATCTTATACTTAAATTCCAATGAAATACATTGAGGTTTGTGGCTATAATGAAACAAAATGTAAAAAAATATATATTATTAATGGAGAACGACCAATTTCACAAAGACTGCAGTAACAAGCCATTGACACTTAGTTTACTGCATAGCCTAGCACTATGTATTCAGTTCCCCTTTTTTATACACAGACAATCACATGCACACGTTTGCATGTCTATCTTTGTGGGGACTTTCCATCGACTTCCATTCATTTCTATAGCCTAAAACTTACCCTTATCCTAACCCTAACCCTATCTATTACATACCTAACCCCAACCAAAACTCAATTCACACCTTAGTCCTAAATCTAACCCCTGACCCAAAAACAGCGTTTCCCATTGTGGGGACCAGGCTTCGGTCCCCACAAGGAGCAGTGGGTCCCCACAACATCATATGCGTCAGGAAAATGGTCCCCACAAGGCATTACAAACACACACACACACACACACACACACACACACAGAGACATTAATGAGCTGCTATAATGTTTTACACCATTAATTATAAAAAAAAAAAACACTTCCTGAAACTTCAGGTTATAGCTTATATATATCAGGGAATCTTAGTCAAAACGTGTGTGAGGGGTCCTCACACACTTCCTGTAAAAGACACACACTTCCTGCAGTGTATATACTTGCAGTACCATCTTCAATCAGCAGGGGGTCCCCACTTTTCTAGTTTTTACTACCAAGTGGGCCAAGTGGGAAAAAAAAAGCATGAGGCATGTTAGGAGAGCATCCCACGCTGCTTTAGAGTGGTTTCCCATGTGGGGTACAGCATTTTGGGCCCCACAACACAACCGGGCCCCTCTATGTTGGTGTGCTCCCATGCTCGGGACCCCCATGGTAATAAAAACAAATGCACAAACACACACATCTATATCAAGATATTGTTTCTGACTACACATTAGGGCTGGAGGCGAGCAGTAATAAGGCCAGGCTGATTAGTCTTTACTGACACAGCAAAATAGCAATGTTAAGCACACTGGGGTATTTTTCTGTTGGTTGTTTATTAATAAGAAGCCAGAAGTTGTAAGTGTATAATGTTGTGTGTTTCACAAAGCTGTTTTGAAACTTTATTACTCTGAGACAATCACTGGAGTTTGAGTCTGCAGAGCTTTTTCTGTTATTAATGGTGGGGGGGATTAAGACGTCACAAAGCACTGGAAACTGTTTGAAAGCATTATAGCAGTGCAGAAACGCATAATGACCATTTAGTACATATTATCGACGAAGTAGAACTGCAGCTGCAGTAATGGAGAGGTGAAATTGAGGGTTTGATTTTAGTTGATGAAGGCAGCCTGGGGGTATTGCATTTTGTTGTTTGTTTACCAGAGATAAAATCCTGGGCTGGGGCCTCCAGAACATACGGGTAGCCTGACCCTGGAGAACAAACAGACCATATGAAATTGTTTCACAATGCACAGCTTGGGTATGTGCATTTTTTCCTCTTTCCAAGACTCCATTTTTCATTTTATCACTGCAGGAAAAAAAGTTAAGTACATAATGTCATTACTTTGTGATGGATGTAGGCCCTGTTCACATGCAGCAGTTTAACAAATGAACAAGGTAACAGAAAAGAGTGATGGGGCAATGTGGGGAGAACAGGGGCAAGAGATAATGTTATCATTGGTGTCCTTGTGATGCATAATTGTGAGGTTGAAAGAAAGGGACATGCATACGCTTTTTATTGACAAAAACCTGTAAATGTGGCATGCTTTGGTATTCAGCACTTCTAAGTCAATATTCTTGGAATTGTGCTTCACAGCAAATACACCAGTAGGTGCTTTGGTGGAAAATTGCACAAGCGTGGTTAGATTAAATAGAAAGAATATGAGAAGAAATNGAGCCATATTTTCAATTTGAAAGCAGGATTATATGTGTTTTGTTTTTATAATATGTAATGTTTGTCTTCCAAACTTTTTTTGTGTATTCTTGCAGAACTCTATGCTCATCATCAAAATATCCTCTTCTTGCCTTTAGAAAAAAGGTGCAAGTGTTGTGTACTTGTGTTTGTTTCCTTCTAGTGTGTTTACCTGTCTCTTTATTTCCATAAATGAAGAGCATAGAGTTTCAGGTTGGCTTTATATTATATTATGACTATGTTGTAACAGAGTTTATTAGATTTGTGTTAACAATCAGTAGCAACTGATGTTAAGCTGTCAATTGATGTTAAACTGTTAATTGGAGAATGTGGATAATTTGAATTTTAGCAACTTGCACCACTCAATCAATGTAAGAAGAAGCAATAGTTCTGCTCTCTTTTGCATGTTAAACTAAATGCCCAAGCATTTTGTTGGGTTTAGTTTAGTTTAGTGTAGTTGTTAAACTAAATGCTAGGGCACTAAATGCTAGGGTTTTTAGTTTAACATGCAGCAGAGAGCAGAAGCTATTTTTTCTTCCTACATCTATTGAGTGATGCAGGTTGCTAAAATTCAAAGTAGCCACATTCACTTATTGAGAAGGAAACATGCACCCAGTATACTTGTTTTTCATTCACTGAGAGGTTATCAGGTGATTTTGCTGTTTTGTTTTAAAGCAAGCAGAATTTTTTTTGCAAGTAAGCAGAAGGTGCAGCTTGAGGAGCAATGTTTTAGTCCAAACAGTACACGTTTTTTGATTTAAGACATGAAGCCCTGCTCCAGGTTCCTCTTGCAGTCAGGTTATTTTGGTTTTGTAAAATTTTACTTTGGCATTTATATATTTTTTTACTTTCTTTCATGAACTGCAACAGACTTGTCCAGGGTATACTGCGCCTATTCATAATTTGCTGCTACAGATAGATTTTCCTTATGGTAATGTGATAAAGGTGTAAGATAATGAATGAATTAAAGGAAGTCAATGTATTTTATACACAATGTATCAGTATCTCTTAGTTCCGTGGTCCGCAACCAACAGACCTCGGTCTGGATACGGACCCATATGCCATCCCATCCGGACCCGGAATAAATTGTTAAAATATTTGTTAATTTTGACGGGAGAATTAATTTTAAACCGGAGCATTTATTTTTTTCCCTATCTGACACAAGTGCTTTTACCAGCACTGCACTGAGCAAGGATTGGAAGCTACAAACCTATCGCGTGCGAGTCATACTAACCACGTGGTTCAACTAGCGAATCAAATCGCCAGCTTGAACTCAGAGCGAGTTGTATGAACAAACCGAAGCAGAGGTTTGTAGCCAGGCACAGACATCCATGCAGTGTGATATAAGGAAGAGGAGGTGAAAGGCGAGCGAAAAGCGATTGAAGCGAGAAACGCAGGGAGGTGATACAGGAAGACAGGGCGTGAATTACAGTCAGAAGAGGTGCAAGCACTATGGCGCTTTCTAAAAAGAGAAAAGTAGATGCCGAAAATCGAGCGTTCAACACGGAATGGACTGATGCATACATGTTCATTCTTCCACCCGCGAGCACGAAACCAGTGTGCCTCATATGCTCCGAAACCGTGGGACTTATTAAAAGTGCCAATGTCAAGCGTCACTATGAGACTAAGCACAAAGCATTTGACCAATCATACCCCCCTAAGTCCGAACTCCGGACGCAGAAAATTCGAAGTCTCACTGCCCAATATGATCAGTCCACCAGGGTATTAAGCCGTGCTTTCAGCGCACAATAGCGTGCTAATGAATGTTCCCTCCGTGTTGCTTGGGTTTTAGGGAAACACAAAAAGCCCTTTACAGATGCAAGTATTGTCAAAGAGTGCATGACTGAAATAGCAGAGGCGTTACTTGATGGTAAAGAAAAAGATGAGCTCTATGACAAAATAGAGAAAATACCCGTCAGCATAATAAAAACAAAATATCGTTCCAAGCTCACCAATGAGCATCTGCACATGTGCATGAGAATGGCCCTGACCTCCTTCAACCCAGATTTAAAATGTTGGCAGGGCAAGCCAAAGCTCAATTCTCACACTGAGCAAGGGAAATTGGGGGAAGACAGATGTAAGAGAAATCTGTAAGAGAAATAGTTCAGGTGTTTTGAGAGTTGTTTTGTTGAGCAGAAATATTGAGATTGTTCAATCAAAAGGAAACTGGAGCTGCTATTTTTTCTTAAGCACTTTCTTTATTTTTGAATACATAATTTAGTTATTTTTAATTTAAACTGCAGCCACACAATGTTATCCTGTGTTTCAGTGCTAATAAACTTCTTTGAAATTATTTTAACCTGTATTATTATTTTTTTTAACACCATGTATTCCGATATTGTCATACTGCAAATAGACGATATTGCGGACTTCTGCTTGAGGAAATTTCTTTGAACTGGACCTCCTCACAGTTTTCTTGAATACCCCTGTCTTAGTTGTTTTATTGTTCATGGTGTGGGTTGTCCTAAGAATTTATTTATTTGACTATATTCAGTTTGAAATTCTATATGTGTTTTTACATTCTTTTTTTATGTTAAAATCTTTCAGAAAAAAAAGATGCCATCAGCCAGACGGATGGGGAGCCAGAAAACAGGGATGAAGAAGAAAACATGTCCTGGGCTGATGAAAACTAGTTTTTTTTTAAGTTCATGTCTTTTCTTTCGTTTTTTTACATTTATAAAGTTATTTTGTTCTGAGTTTTTTGACTGTGTTATTAAAGGTGAGTTTGAACTTTGTTAATGGATTAATTTAACATTTTTCTAACATGATAAAACAAGAAGACCCTTCTTGTAGTAAAAGTAGTCTTGTGTGAAGTTCAGTTAAAGTTTAAGGGAAGGACTAAGTAGAAGATTAGCAGACAAAATTTAGATACAACTCTGTTGGTTTTGACACAGCTTAGTTGTAAAGTAAGATTTTAGTTATTTTCTTACTTTCGATTTTTACTGTTGCACAACATGGACAATGGCTAAAGAATGGTCTGAACCATCCAAGAACCAAGATCAGAATGGATTACAGCAAGGAGCTTGAAGACAGAGAGGGATCAGGATTACGGTGTAGTAACATTTGCAGCAGGTGAGAGTAAGAGATGAGACAGAAAGATTACATCCAATATACACATCTATGTGCTGCCATCTAAATTGCAGCACATAGGGGATTATATGCAATTCTTAATTCTGATATGTAGAAATATAATTTTTAGTATTCATAATTACGTTTGAGATATTTTAAGTTATAGTAATGGATATTTCTCTTGTAACATGATAGATGTGTTATCATTTCAGATATTTTTAAATTATTATGAATTCATAAGAATGAAATTTAAGAATTCTTAAATTATTATTTTTACTAGTTATAATGTAAATTCAAATATCTTAACTTTTCTGAATAGTAATGTACTTCTTTTCTAGAATCTAAATTTGTAGAAATCAAGAATTCCAGATAGTTAAAGAAAATCTCATTTATTTTAAAGTTGTTTGCCATAAAACAACATTCTGCAGGTAACTATTTGAAAATCTTTATGACAAACAGATAGACTTAAATATATTTTTTGATTTAGATATTAAAAATGTAATTAGAAATAGCTATAAGTAGTTTCAGATGTTTTAAAGAAAAGTTTATATTTTTCTAGTCAAAATGCATTTTAGATATCTGTTTTTATTTTCATCATTAACATTAAATCAGAGTAGATATCTAGTCTAACTATTCGAATGTAATTACGAATAGTTCTACTAAATGAAATTTATGCTAAATTGGCTTGCCATAAAACATTCTGCAGGCAATTGTTTGGACAGATTAATGCCAGCACAGAGGGGCTTAAACATAATTTTTCATTTAGGCTATATATTAAAAATTTATTCAGAAGTAGTTGAAAAACATTTTCAAATGTTTTCAAGAAAAGCAAATTTTTTTCAAGTCTAAGTCTGCTTCAGGGAGGAATTTTAGCTGTAGAAAAATGGTCATATAAATGGGGTTTTAAACTTTCTGTAGATAAAACTAAAGTAATGTTTTTTACAAGGTAAAGAGTTGATGGAAAAACTAAATTCAAATTATATGGACAGGATTTAGAAAGAGTTAAAAAATTTAAGTTTCTTGGAATGTGGTTTGATGAAAGAATGACATGGGGAGTGCATATTAAGAAAATAATAGATAAATGTTGGAAAGTATTAAATATAATGAGGTGTTTAGTTGGAACAGAGTGGTGAGCTGATAGAAAATCATTAAAAGAAATTTATACTGGGTTCATTAGGTCAGTTTTGGATTATGGATGTACAGTTTACAATTCAGCAGCAGAATCAAACCTCCATAAGTTCAATATTATCCAACATCAGGCTTTAAGACTATGTACCGTTGCTTTTAAAACATCTTCAACAGCACCATTACAAGTTGAAATGGGAGAAATGCCTCGTAAACTTAGAAGGGATCAATTATCCTTAAATTATTGTTCAAATTTACAGGGACAAAGAACTGATCATCCAACATTAGAGGTGCTTAAACATGGCTGGGAAAAGGAAAAGAAACAATTAAAGAGCTTTGGATGGATAATAAACTCTAAAGTTAATGAAATTAATTTAAATCAGTTAGATATATGTCAGGCAGTTCCATTATCTGCAGTTCCACCTTGGATACTTCCTGATGCTGAGGTTGATTTTTCTTTTTTAGAAAAGAACAAAGATAAATTTCACATTATGAATAGACATATGATACAAGAATACTTAAATGGATATTATAACTATATACAAATCTACACTGATGAATCAAAGAATACAGCTAACAAGGTAGGGATTTATTGTGCCACAGCTTCAAATTAAAGTAGGAAAAAGGATTAGTGATGGAGTTTAAGTGTATACAGAAGAAATGCTTGCTTTGTTTTTAGCAGTTCAGTGGGTGGAAGAGGGCAGACCATTAAAATTAATCATTTGCTCAGATTCTAGTTCTTCGTTATTCAGTTTGCAAAATAATAAATCAGATAGTAGACCAAATATATTAATTAAAATACAACAAACACTTTAAAGAATCAATATGATGGGGCTAAGTAAATTTTGTTTGGGTTCCAGCACATCACAGGATTAAGGGTAATGAAATGGCAGACAGAATAGCCAAAGAGAGTACTAACAGGGTGAGTATAGATATTAATGTAAGTTTTAGTATAACAGAAATAAAGGGTATAATCAAACAAAAAACAAGGGAGAGGTGGCAAAAGTTAAGGGAAGAAGAAAAGAAAGGAAGGTGGTTATATAAAATTCAAAAGAATATTGGTCAAATGAGAAGAACAGAAAGAATCAGGAGAGAAGAGATAATTATTTCTGATAGGGAACCATTAGACAGGGAAATGTGAATGCGGGGACGATGAGACAGTGGAACATGTTATTTTGAGTTGTAGGAATTATTTGATGCAAAGAAATAAGTTAATTAGAAACCTTAGTAGCATGAAAATGAAATTTGATATCATTGATTTATTACAAAAAGATTCAGGAAGTAGAGGATATGAGGCCCTATTTAATTTTTTAAAACAGTGTAAGTTGTTTAATAGGATATAGTTGTTTTTTTTAATGTCATGTGGTCCACACTCCTTACCAGTTGGTGGCGGTAATGCTTACCTAACGTTTCTTGCCAACTGCAAATAAAATTCAACTAGAAGAAGAAGAACCAATGCGTAATACGTAAACGTCCCACGTCATACGTAGCCAGGTTCGTTGCAAACCTCGATTGGTTGAATTACATTTATGTCGTTATCCTTTAAACCCATTGGTTGATTGGCTTCTCTAACATTCTGCCCGTTGTGAATTGAATCAGTCTTTCACAGACCCACTTTGAGTTAACTTGCTGAGCTCAGAGTTTTCAAACAGCCTTCCGAACACCAGAATTCCAACCGAACAGCTTTCAAGGATATTCTGTTCATTGACCGAGTGCAGGAAGCTATTTCCGTCGAGGTAAGTTTTTTTAAAATGTAGATTTTATAAAGACATTATGACTGGGAGTTTTTTAAAATATAGCTTTTTACTATGGTAAAAATATAAGCCTTAGTCTATCTAATGTCATGTCTGCTGCTGATGTAAATAATAAGCCTGGAATAGTTCCTAAACGCCACGTTACGTTACGACCTTGATTCAAAGTAAGTCTCATTCAAAATTCTGTTACCCTGTGAAAATCTGTTACACCTGTTTCGGCGCACATTGCAGCCAGAGAGGCAGTGTTCTGTCAGGTCAACATATGCTGTCAGATCGTCATAGCTTAGCACGAACTCGGCTATATTTGTCAGACACGTCATTACCATAACCTCCTGAGACCCAGCAATGCATTTTTGTCCTCTGTGGAGTACATAGGTTTTTTGTTCATAACTCTGAAACTATACATGCCACTGTGTTAAATCCTGTTGGTCCTTAGAGAGGACATCCTGGGCTTTCCAATGATATGACATGTGTGGGGGTGGGGCTTTTCTGGAATTTTCTTTCTGATTCTTCACAATGGCTGCCATCCCTGTGAGCACATTTTATCGAAAGAAGAAAGGTAAGTATATTATTTTCTAATTATGAGCTTTGTGAGTTTAATATTCAGATTGCTTCTAGTAAATGAACATCTAAGGAATAGTTAGGTGGATTTTCAGAGCAGTTTAATTATTTGTTGGGATAAAACATAACCTGTTTATGTGTGTCCTCCATAGAGGACATCAGGATTTGCTTT
>NW_006800750.1:74009-79141 GCF_000485575.1 Poecilia formosa | reverse complement strand
GATCAGATAGCAGGTAAAGCAGCGCACAGCTACAAACGCTCACCCGGATTAGCATGACGGTCAGTAAGCTAAACAAATAACCTGGAAAATTATTTAAGTCTTCGAGTTGCGATGTAAGACGCTGGTTCTGTTCTCGCTGTTGAACCGCTGCTACGCTACAGGTAGTAATATTTGACAGACGGAGCTTCGCTTCTGCTCCATCTGGTAGTGACTTTTACACCGAATCTCTGTTTAAAGCTGCAGCATCTAACTTAAAAAATACATTTTACATTAAAACTTTCACTGTCCTAACATGAGACAGATAATCTCTAAAAAAAATAATCAATCTCCTCCCTGCTCTGCATAATTACTCCACTCAGTCAGAAACAGCCAATCAGAGCTAGCAGTAATCAGCTAGCCGCCATGCTATCAGGAAGTTTTCAATCAGTAACTCCGGATTGTGTATTGTCATGGAACCTGTATTTGCCTTTGAATGTTAAGTTTTATACTTGAACTTCTTGGCAATGTTGAGAGGTTTTATTTTGGCTCTGCATTACTTAGTCTCTTCAGAGCCTTCATATGTTATCAGTCTTTTAAAGATAGTATTATCAATAGCAGTACAATTTGCACAATGCCTGTTTTGTTTCTTTTTCTTCTTGGAAAATGTTATTAAAAACAAGTTTTTGTCTAAATTAAGGTGAATTCATGGTTCCTTTTTCCACATAATGTAATCGGTAGTGTTTCTGATAAAAATAAATAAATAAATAATTATGTGATCCGTATCGGTGATCGGCTCTCATGGGTGATCGGTATCAGTATCAGCAGGAAAAAAAATTATCGGCACATCTCTACTTTAATCAGCTGCTCTTTAAAAAAGAAGCAATCAAAAATTTGCTTAATACATAAATAATCTGTTCCCCCTCTAAGTCATAGGAATAAATTAACTTAACAGCAAATCTTTAAATTTCTTTAATCCTATTATCATCAACAATAAGTCCTGAGGACTTTGTAACATTTGCTCTGTATTTACCAGAGATATCAGGATGGAACCATATATTTTAGTTGCCTGAAAAATAACTGAGGCCTTAATGAGCTACCTCAAGTAATAATTTATGTCGGAGATTAATAAAATGGTTTTGAATTTGAAGAGAATTTGAAATAGAAAAAACTGCATGGAACCACAAGCATGAATGGTAATATGAAGTTTATGGAATTTTTACAAATCAAGTAAGGGTTTCACCAATCCTAAACATGCATTCAATATTCTACTGTTAGAGGAGAATAATGTAGTCCTGGTTGTAAGAGTGTAAGTTATGTGGTTTTGTAAGTAAAGCAGTTCTAATATGAGCTAGAGGCCAAAAAAGTATAAAAATGGGATTTTATTGAAGTTTCACAAATCATATAAAGGTTTCACAAACCCTAAACACATTTTTAAATATTGTATTATTTGAGAATAATCCAATCCAGGTTTAAGAGTCTATGAGTTGTACGTTTGGACTTTGAGCAATTCTAGTTTAACTGGGATAGAAAAAAGGAAAAAGATAGTCCTTTATTTAAGTTTCACTAATCAGAAAAAACTTTAACAGATCCTAAAGATGGTTTTAAATATTCAGCTCCAAGTTGATAAAAGTCCAGTTCAAGTTTGAAGTGTTTTAGTATTGTAGTTTTTTAACTAGAGTAGATTAATGTCGCGGAAGGTATTGAAAAATTCTTTGGAATTGCCCTTTAGCCATTTCCTGAATCGGAAGCTGGAATTGGAAACCGATTTAAGCTCCGGTGATCTTTTTTTTGTGTGTTTTTGTATATAGCTGCACATAGACTAATTTTAATTGTGTCAAAGGGTCATTTTGTCAGTGTTTTCCCATGAAAAGGTGTACTTAAATATCTGCATAAATGTCAAGAGTGTATTTATTTTTGTTATACACTAATATTTATATTCCTGTAATTATCAATAAATATTCATGTCACTTAATTCTTTCATCTTTAAATGTAGATGCCTCGAGGAAAGTCCCACCGCCGATCCGAAGCTGCTAAGAGAAGGGTGGAAGCAGTTGGAATTGGTCGTGTAGGGATACCCAATGCCTCTAGTGATTTTGTTTCACGTCAGTGTTTAATTTATTATATTATTTTAAATTGAATGTACTATTTTTATGTCAGATGAAGTATCCAGAGTACATATTTTATATATTTTTTAAAATAATTTTTATATCTTCTTTCATTTTTGTTTATAGGGCGTGGCACCGGCTGGCGCCATTCTGTGAGACCATGGCCAGCTAGTGAAGTGACCAATCACTGTCACAAGCTGGTCATTCCTGAGGGGCGCCCTGATAAGAAAGTAAGTAAAATCAGCAAAAATTTCAAATAGAATATGTCGGCATGGTTCTTATTTTGTTGTGTTTGTACTATTTTAGTTCGTCCTTCTCGTTGGAGCGTCCCATTTGCGGTCCTTTGCGGATGGAATTGTTGAAATGCCGAATGGCTGCTTACAGTTTGGCTTTATGTCTACTCCTGGGGCCTGTGCAGCTCACTTGCGTCTTGAGGTGATGAAAGCTAATGTACCTCTGGAGCCTGACGCTGTGTGCATCATGGCTCCGTCAAACAGCCTTACGGCCAGTCGCCATCCAGAAGAAGCCGGAGAGGAATTTGAGCGGTACCTCTTTGCCGTCTGTAGTCGTTGGCCGAAAGTGGGCACTGTTGTTGATTAAAAACCAGTATTTCTCAATCCCGGTTCACAGATACCAGTGCTTTTCTTGTTTTAGAAATTTCTCATCTCCTGCACATATAAAGCATTCTGAGCAATAGTGTTTCAGCCTGGAATCTAGAAACAGTGATATAAACATCAACTTCTTAATGGGTTATTATTTTCCTAGGTCTTTTCAATATAAATTTCTAAATTGATTATTTATTCTAGGTGTTTTGTACCGGCTTCGTCCCCCGCTTGACTGAGTCCAGAGAGAAGCAGAATTTGTTCCAGCAAGAATTCCACCGCAGATCAGCAAAGCTAGGTAGGTAGTAAAATATTGATAATTATGTCTTTGTTTGGTAAATGTATTGCAGCTCTTTTCATGTTATCTTTGGTGATTTGGTGTCTGCAAAATTAATTTCTATTTTGTGATCATCTTTTCAGGGATTCCCTTTTTTTCCACCGCTGACCACTTTCCTCTGGACCGTCTCGCTCTGTGGTGCCGTGACGGCGTGAGTATATCTTCATTTTAAATACAGAAGGAACAAATTTGCATTCATATGAAATGTTAATTTTATCTCTGATTACTCTTTATATGTGCAGATCCACCTTAGCGATGACCACGGGATGCACATCCTCAGGAATCTGATTTGGAATGCTGGCTATCAGTTCCTGGAGTTGTCAGCACCAAAGCCACTGGTGCAGAGTCTGGCAACTCCTCCGTATCAACCGAGGTTTGTGCCGCGTGTCGTTGTTAAAAGAGTGGAGAGTCCTCGTCGTTCTCCTCCTTCTCCACACCCTTCTGAATGGACACTTGTGAGATCCGGCAGGAAGGTAACAATCTTTTGTTGGATTGCAATAAAAGAAAGGTTTTTCTTTAACTACGGCTAGTCATCGTTAAAATTTTGTATGTGCTCTACTTTTACAGAGGAACCACTCGGGGGAATGGGACTCTTTGTCTGATTCACCCAAGAAAAGAGTGGTTCATTACCTGCAGCTATTCGTGAAATATAATTGTCAATGTCACTGGTATCTTAATTCAAATTTTGCTTTTATAGAGCGATGGGACTCCTGTGGCTTTAAGGGAGTGTTTCATCCCATTAAATCCTGTCCGTTTCTCACCCGCTATCTTGGTTGCCATGGAAACAGTCTCTCCATCGGCCCTTCCACATGTTCACACAGGCACCGAGGTAATTTGCAGAATACTGCATCAGCTAATTAATAATTTCTAGTACAGATTTTTTTTATTTTATTTAACTATTGTTTTCTTGATTTGTCCTTTAGGTTTCAGTTGCATCACGTGTAACTCCTGCCAGAGGTGTTGAATGTGCGCCGCCTGAAAACACTAAGTTTTATTGACATTAATGTTAAATGTGTAATTTATAATGAATTACTAAGTATTTTATTGAAAACATTTGACATTGCATCTTTGTTTATTTTGTGCAAAATCAGCTTGATATGTCTTTTGTGTCATTTATTTGTAGGTCAAGCTTACGCTGCAATCTGCTCGTACTCGGGAGGCGTCTGACTGTCCTGGTATGGGGTGCATCTGTCCTTTGGAGGTTCCTGCTGGCCGGGGGGTTTGTATAACGTGCTCTGCAGTGTGTATTAATAAATAAAAAATGTTGTCTCAGTGTTGTTCTTTTTAGTCTATAATTTTCATAACATAATTACAATTTTCAAATTATTGACATTTCAAATGGTGTTGGGAGTTTATTTTATTCGTTTATAGTAACAATTTGGTATCTTTCCTGTTGTAAATACTAACTAATGGATCAGAGGAGGTGGTATTTTACAGTAAATGAGTGGTTCAGAGCACAAACAATGTTGTTAGCTCCTCTGCTAGCATGGATCTCACAGCCAACAGCTACATAGACTGTGTACAATTTCCAAATCTTTTTTAGAAGGTTTTTTGACAATACTCTTAGTAACCTCATTGCATTGTACTTTTAACATTAATAGTTTAAAATGAATTTAAATAGAATCTACTTCAATCTGATGTGTTTTTCTAGTTTTTATAAATCCAATAAAAGTATAAAAATAAATGCAGACAAGCAGTAAAAAGAGTTAAATTTCTCTACAGCACCCTCTGATGGTTCACAGAAAATATAGCAGGCTACGTAACGTCATGGCAAACCACAGTTGTGCAAAAGAACTAGTTCAAAATTAATTAATTCTTAACATTTAGTGTAATACAATTCAGAGGGAAAATAATGTGGTTACCCTTTATGCTAACATGGATATCTATAGAAAAAGTAACATTGAATTTAGCATCCTGAGAGTAATGCATAGCAAAGGAAATCTCATGGGGTAGCATGCTAAATGAGTTTTAGTATTATAAAAAAATATCTCGTTAGATTTGTAATAGATTTTATATTTGGAACAGAAGCAGACTGCTTGAATTACCTTTACCAAATGAGAGAGGATGTAGAAATGTCGTGTTTTTCCACATTTTCACTCTAGATGCCTG
>NW_006800750.1:68443-73999 GCF_000485575.1 Poecilia formosa | reverse complement strand
ATAAGGATGCATCCTAGTGAGTTTGGTGCAGCTGGGCTGAACCATGTGGAATCTAGAGCCAAACGTATGGCGGCGGCGTTACCTCTGCTTCGCCGCGCTGCCATGGCCACGCCCATTACTGAAAACTCTTGGCGCTTTAAAGCAAGTGAGACCAACATGTTATCTGTCATCCAACACAGAATCATGTTGATTAGGTCGAGAGAGCCATAGATGGAGCTTTACAAGTCCACAAAAGGCACTTCCTGTTCTGAGGGGGCGGGGCTTAGATGACGTCAGACTATGACGACATAGGATCGTCAGGCATCCCACCAGGATCAGTCATGTCAAGTTTTGTGCAGCTGTGCTCAAAATTGTGGAATCTGCAGCCAAACGTATGTACATGGCGTTACAGGTCACTTCGCCATGCCGCCACGCCCACCTGCTCCATCAAAACCAAACAGGGTTGGAATCCATGACACACCAACATGTTTTATGTCTGTGGACACAGTTTCATGTTGATTAGGTCAAAGGGGTCAGATAGCGACTGTTTAGAGTAAAACATGACACTTCCTGTTCTCAGGGGGCGTGGCCTAAGTGATGTCATCATTTGACCAATGGGTATTGTAAGGGACCCGATGATGATCAATCACTGAAAGATTGGTGCTGCTGTGAGTTTTTTTGTCAAAGTTATAACCGTTTTATTTTTCATGGCGANTCTCCCATTTGTACCTGGAAGACTGCGAATGTAGATGAAGTCCATGTAGAAGGTCGGAAGTTGGCGGGATATATTGCGCGAGAAAGACCGAGCAGAGGTTCAAAACCAGAGTTGTGCAAGTTGGTTCAAGATCAGACTATTTTTGGTCGAAATTGGAAAGTAGGACTTGGAGACATGGTGCATGGAATGTTTGATCTCGACCAGGAGGGGCAACTGTACGAATTATTGCAAATGTATTTAATGAGAAATGGAATGTGTATCTTTTGTCTTCCTGATGCAACCGCCTTGATCGTTCAGCATCGAGAATACTTTGCTGTTGTGGATTTTGGAACACGGAATTCAGAGGGTTTTGCATCAGAATCTGGTACGCCTGTTGTCGTATTTAACACGTGTTTAAATGATTTAATGGTTCACTTGAACAAACTTAGGGAATCATTAAATGCAACAGAGTATCCACTCTGCGGTATTTCTGTCAAAGAGATGTGCAGTAATACGGACACATCTGGAACACTGACTGAGGACACACACGCTACAGATGCAAGCCAAGCTTCCAGTAGCCATGTTGCATCAGTCAGTGGGTCATTTCATCAGGGCGATCCTCGTTTTACATATGGTGGACTACAGTGTGCAGCCATTAGTCTTGTTGCTTTAACAAAGCACACACTGAAAAGCGTTTGTTCGTGGAATGGTGACATATTGGACAATGTAGTGACTGTAGGTGATGAGCTGTACACATCTTTGCATGACAGCAATTTAATCAGTAGTGGACATGAGCTTTTTTCTATCCCAGATTTGCCTAAAAATATTCATGTTGATGGACAGAATTTTGGATGTTTTTATGGAGACTATGTTTCTGGAGATTTTGATATACTGCAAGGACAGTTAATCGAGGAGGGTGTGCTTACTACTCTCTGGGATGGATTGCGTAAAATGTGTAGACAGTATGAAACCTGCTTCTTGACACTATGTGGGAGTACTTCTGCTCTTATCAGTCATAATGGACGTTATGCTCTTGTAGACTCCCATGCAAGAAACCACGAGGGGATGATTGATGTAGATGGGAAGAGCATTGTTCTCCACTTTAATTCTCTTGATCATGTCTTTGCATATCTTACAAGGTTTTCTGGTGAACTCAATGTCTATCCCAGGGTATTTGAGATCAGAGGAGTCGATATTGTTCAGATTGGCTCAAGTACCGTTCCATGTAAAGATGTAGCTGGTGTGCCAAGTAGCAGTGCTGTTTCTGAACATAGCAATGTTGATATGCAGGACGATTCTTATGGAGAACATTCATTTGATCTACAAACATCAAACAGGAATGATAGTGATGATGATGTGGTTGTTAGTCATGTCCAAAATAAGGAATTGTATTTTAACCCCATCTCAGAAGAGATTGCACGGTCACTGTGTGGAAAGTTGAATGTTGAGTTTGAACGGGCAAATTATGTATCTTGCGTGGTTGGTGAACTCGGTGTGCCGTGTTTGACAGAAAAAATTCTTGGTGATGGGAACTGCTTTTTTAGGGCAGTTAGTCAAGTCATCAGTGGCAATCAGAAATCTCATCGTAAAATTCGGCTTGCTGTTGTAAACCAGTTAAAAAGAAATTCTGACATGTATGATAGTATTTTAAGAAGCGAGTATTCTTCCATATCACAATATATTGCCATTTCTAGAATGAATTATGTTGGTGCGTGGGCGACTGAATTGGAAATTCAAGCTGCAGCTGATTATTTTGGTCTTAATATTTTCACGTTTTGCGATAATAAATGGCTTGAATATAGTTCTCTGAGTAGTTTTTCCAATTACGGTGTGTATCTGTAAAATATTAGTGGAAATCATTTTGAGACGGTTGTTTGTGTGAAGCAGCCTAACTCACAAACATGTTATGGTTATTGCATGAATGGAGATGTTTCTGGGGGACATAAAACTCAGCAAGCTACAACAGAACCAAAAACTGTGCATATGACGGTGACAACTGAGAGTTCCCTTGAAGACGAGTGCGTGGGTATTTTACAAAATAACAAAAATACTTTACTATTTACTCCCCTTTCTGAAGTTAATGCTAAAACTCTGTGTAAGAACTTCAAAATAGACTTTCAAGAACATAATTTCCAAAAAGTGATATTGCGTGGGTCTTTGGGAAATGTTTGTAAGACTAAAAGTATTGTAAATGATGGTAACAGTTTTTTTCAGAGCTGTAGCCTATGCACTTAGTGGTTCAGAGAAAAATCACCGTAAAATTAGACTTGCTGTTGTTTCACATATAACTAATAATAAAGAAGAATATGAAAATATTTTGACTAAAGATTTTGCTTCTGTGACAGAATATGTTAACAAGTCACAGATGAAGTACGTGGGTCACTGAGCTATGGAAATTGAATTTAAATCTGCTGCCAATATGTTAGGATTGGATATATGTGTATTTAATGGCATACAGTGGACCAAATATAATTCAAAGAATAGTCATTTAACCAATGAAGCTATATATTTGCAGAACTGTAATGAGCATCTTGATGCTGTTATTTGTGCAAAGCAGGGTGATAAAGACTCTTGCTTTGAACTTTGTGAAGAACATCTTTTGTTAAAAACCCAACACATGCATACAAGATCTTCACAAGTCCAGAAAAATGGAAAGCAAACTGTTTTAAGTGGAAAAGCAAAGTACAGTTTTTCGAAGTATTCAAATCATAAAAGGAATCGAAGGGAAATCATTCAATATAAAAATCAAATAATATTTAAACAAAAGAGAACATCTAAGTCCCAGAAGACATATAAAAATAATTTACTTTATAAGGAAAAGAAAAAAAACTTGATTAAAATTAAATACAAAGAAGATTACTGTCATCGAGAAAAACGTAAACAAATAAGTATTGCTAAATATAAGGAAGATGAGTCTCATCGAGTAAAACTTAAACAACATAGTATTGCTAAATATAAGGAAGATGAGTCTCATCGAGTAAAACTTAAACAAAATAGTATTGCTAAATATAAGGAAGATGAGTCTCATTGAATAAAACTTAAACAAATGAGTATTGCTAAATATAAGAAAGATGAATTTCACAGACAAAAAGTTAAAGACTTAAGCAGAAAGCAAAATCTTGATCCTGAACATAAGATGCGTGTAAAAGCAGCTGTAAATCTAATGAGACGGGATATTAAAGAAAAGTCAAAAGAATTTGACCTTGTTAACCATTTTTTGGAGAAGGTAAAAGATGGTCCTGATTTTGTTTGCTGCATTTGCTTCCGTCTGCTATTCAAACATCAGGTGTTGAATTGTAACAAAGACTACTACAAGAAAACTAAAGAAATGTCAATAATTGCAGATAAATGTATAAGTAATGATTATGTGCATACGTGTGACAACACATGCATATCCCCATGTAGTCTCAATACCTGTTGAAGTAAGTTATATATTTGTTATTGTTGTCATTACAAAATTGGCAAAGGTCAAATGCCCCCAGAAAGTTAATGCAATAATTTGACCCTTGATGTCATCCCACCTCAGTTGGCATGCTTGAATACTCTGGAGCAACATTTAATAGCTACATATTCCATTTATGAAGATGTTGGCGTTGCCAAAAGGTGGGCAAAATGGAGTGCACGGTCCAGTTACATGTGTCCCTGCAAATATTGTTGAAACATCCAGTTTGCTACCTCGTAGTAATATGGAGGGGTCTTTGTTACCTGTTAAGTTAAAGCGTAAATTGATGTATAAAGGTCATTATGATTATCAGTATGTTGACACAATGCATGTCCAGGAAGCTCTTTGGTACTTGAAACATTGTAACTTTCATTATAAAGATGTTGAGTTCAATGAATCTTGGATCAATTAGTTTTGTCTGGAAGATAACAGTTTGATTCAAAAGAATGATGATATTTCTAACGGGCGGTGCTTGGACAGGAAAAGTAATTTAATGAAAGCAATTGAATATGAATCAAAACGGTTATTGTCTACTATTTGTAAGGTTCCTGATAACACATGTGTATTACTCACAGCTCCAACTGGCATTGCGGCATATAATTTAGACGCAACAACAATACACACCACTTTTTCTATTGGAAAGGTGTCGAGAAAAGTCGAGCTCAGCCCACTTCCCCATGCTGGAGATTTTAGTTTAATAATAACAATGAATAAAGTTATCTTTAAAACTGATTACACAGGTGACATCAAGACACAACAGTAGAGTCAGACGGTAATAAAATTAATCTGGTTGTGTGTTGTTATTGTGTCCTGCTTTAATTCTACTTTTTTCTATTTAATCATAAAAATTCAGACAGAAAGAGAGTCATGCAACAGGAAAAGCAGGTTTCCTGAAAAAAGAGGAAGTTTCCAGCCTGCCGTGAATAAAAATAGTTCAGACTGCTCATTTTGAGCACTAAAGGTTTAAGGAATAAAATCTAGACATTTTGAGGAATTGGATAAAACCCAGAGTAAAATACTTAAATTAATAATAACTTATGATTAAACCAATAATTAATATTGGTTTAATCAATGGTTGATGTTGGTTTGATTATAAGAATATTTACACTTAGTCTTATACTTATGGAAGTGCTTAAAGGTGAAAGAAGTAACTGTAACATGGTGTGAAAAGATTAGAATGAATTGTTCTTGGTTTCTTTTCAGAAATGTCTGTAATAACTCACATCATGATTATAAGGGTAACTAATAAGTAATGGTTATTATAAAATTATGAATGACTGCTAAATCAGAGAAACTGAAAGGTTGTAATTGTGATTTTGACATTGAACTTGAAATGGTGTAAAGCGTGTAACTGTAACTAACGGTCACTGATGTTGTGTTGGAGGTAGATGGACTTTGGACCTTTAATGTCTCAACTCTCTGCTGACTGAGTTTGAAGTCT
>NW_006800750.1:55942-66906 GCF_000485575.1 Poecilia formosa | reverse complement strand
CCCGCCAAGTTTGGTGAGTTTTTGAATATGATAAAGCCCCCAAAAAGCCAATTTATTTTACGGAAGAATAAGAATAATAATAATAATTTACAGCAAGGTTTCAATAGGCTCTCGCAGCGCTTAGCTGCTCGGGCCTAATAATTAAAGCTCCGCGGAGCCTCAAGCGGCCCTCGCAGCCAAGCGCCGCTCAAGCCTATAGCCACCGCGTATGTTCCAGCACCGCCTCCCCTCAGCACCTCCTACCCCCAGCCACCGCCTCCCCTCAGCACCGCCTCCCGCCGGCCACCGCCGACGCTCGCGCGCCGTCCTCCACGCGATCCGCTTTGATGCCTTCGGCAGCTTTCCCTGGCGATGCACCCAAAATCTGGAGCAGATTGGGCCATGTGGCAAGGAGATACAGCTGTTTGATTAACCTAGGGGGCGCAGTGGAGTCAAATTGCAATTAAACTCTATTGGGCTCCTTAGAGGTTCACAAGTGTCGCTCATAAAAAGTCTGGTGTAAATCGGATGATGTGTGTGTGAATAAGAGACGATCGTATGCATATGGCGAGGGATAGCCATTTTGCCACGCCCCCACATGTGAGTAGGCATTGACAGAGTTCATCTTCATGTCATGTTATGTCAGTCTGCAAAGGATGAAACCCATATGAATTAGAGAGTAAAAGTAAGACATACAGTAGAAAAAACAGGTGACTTCCTGTCGGAAGTGGGCGGGGCTAAGGTGATGTCATCAATCGACCACCTAACTGTGATGAGGGCTGGTCTATAATGAGACATAGAATGTCTGATGCAGCTCTGACCTTGTATGTGCATATTATCTCACTTTGATGCTTAATGGTGAATAGTCAAAGTTTGGGACTTAGCCACGCCCACATGCTTTGACACACAAAAATTCCTGTGATAACTTCTGACCTTTAATGTCTCAACTCTCTGCTGACTGAGTTTGAAGTCTGTATCTCGAAAGCTGTAGGAGGAGATAGATCAGATGCGACGTCTATGAAAAAGACGAAATGGCGGACTTTGATCCAAAATGGCCGACTTCCTGTTGGGTTTGCACCATGGCTCCAAGAGACTTTTTTGTAGGTCCTGACATAATACACATGTGTACCAAGTTTCATAATTCTAGGTTAAAGCATGGCTTGGGGCTCCTCATTTCAAAATTTCTAGGGGGCGCTGTAGAGAAATTAGGCCACGGCCAAGTTGATAAATAAAGTGAACCTCTAAACGATACAGCACTGACAATCAGCGGTTTATATATTTTCTCAACTGTGGCTAAAGCTGCTGCTAGCTGTTTTACTCTCCGATCGGAGGCTGGTTTCTTTAAATAAAGTTGGAGAATGGTAAATTGACAATTACTAATAACGGTTAATACTTAAATGCTGTTTTATTAAAGTTGATACAAAAAGTGAACTTCTAAACGTTACAGCACTGACAATCAGCGGTTTATATATTTTCCCAACTGTTGCTAAAGCTGCTGCTAGCTGGTTTACTCTCCGATCGGAGGCTTTTTATTATATAGACAGTCAGAGAATGTTGGATTGACAATGAGTAATAAGAGTTATGTAACACTTTAATGCTGTTTTATTAAAGCTGATAAATTGAATCTCTAAATTTTACAACACTGACAGACCGGTCTATATTTTTTTTAACTGTGGCTAAAAGCTGCTGTTAGCTGGTTTACTCTCCGATCGGAGGCTGTTTATTTTACACATAGAGAATGGTGAATTGACAATCAGTAATAACAGCCATCTAACACTTTAATGATGTTATTATTAACCTTACCTTTTATTATATCCTTAAGATAATGAGTGACCGTCAATTTTTCAGTAAGGTTTTCAGAGGTAAAATCACACTGGCAGTAAAGATACAGTGCTTCGAGCCATAACGGAAGTTGTGTGACGTCGCTGTGAAAAGGGTCTATTTGGAAAAGAGTGCGGGTATTTCTTAGTCCCGCCCATTTGTGCTTTAGACATATATCTCAGATTCGTTTGCAGATATTCTCTTTTCTTGCACGACGGAGACTGCTTAAGTAAGTATTTCATGGTATATTTTCAGTAATAAGGGAATTTTTTTGTGTGTGTTTCGTCTTTCTAATTGTTTTTATCTATGTATTTTGTTCTTTCTAGAAAATGGAAAAATATTCTCCATTAAAGCTCCCAAATTTGACTGATACGGAGTTGAAGGGTGTCCAAAATGCTGCGCAGCTTGCTCAGTGAGTATATCAGTTGCTATGTAATTAAAAAAAAAATTATCTTCAGAAGCTTTTCTATGAGGTTTTCTAGTTTTAAGTAGTTCAAATTACGGCAATTCTTTTTTATATATATAAAACATAGCGTAGAAGTTTTAGGACGGAGAATTCCGTAAATTTCACCTGGAAGTTAACAACTAAAGTAAATTGCGGGGGCGGGAGTGGCAGTTAGGACCGCCATTAGACCACGGGACAGGGGTAAGACGATTCTAATACCGGGGGACAGAAGAACAAAAGGAAGGCAAGTTGCATAGGTGTTTTTAGTTAATACTTCCTATTAATGTAATTGTTTTATTTATGGAAATAGAAAATCAATTTCTAATAGTTAATTCCAGGGGCGTAGGAAGCGGGGAAGGAAGTCACATTCGTCCCCCCCAATAATTTCACCGTAGTTGCGAAGAATTTTAAAATCTTCCACTCGCATGCTTTTATTTTGAAGGCGCACAACAGCGCATTCAGCAGAGCGTTCCTGCCCCTCCTCCCCCCTCCCCCCTCTGAACGGCTCAGAGTAACAGAAACTCCGTTTGAATGAGGTAAACAATCTGTCGGGAATTTTGCTATGAATATCGCTCGTTTATAACATCTTTTTGTCAGTTTACTTTCATATATAGAACTCAATCTTTTTCGTTAAGCCGTTTTAATTCTGGAATAGTCACATGTCCAATATTATACTGCTAACTTTTTCTAAAAGTTAGCTACTCTAGCCATAATGATTTATTTAATCAGATTGAGACTGAAACAGCAGCAAAATGAGCCTTTTTATTATTTAAAGTGACATCTGATCATACTCGACCACTTAACATGTATTTTATATTATATTATATTATATTATATTATTTAGATATTTAGAAGAACAACAGTGCTGGAATGATGTTGAAGAAAGGTGAAGTAGCTCTGGTGAGGTCTTCATTTAGTTTATTTATATATGTATTAACTTTTTAATTTTTAAATAAACTAAACTATTTTATTATGAGAGGAGCAGGTCAGGGAAGATATAGGAGAACCAGGTGGAGTTTCAGAATGTGAAGATATAAAAATTACATTAATTTCGATAAAACCAGAAAGAAGAACAGGTGACGACTCATGTCAGGTTGATTTCTTTCAACGTTTCCATATTTTTTTTCATTATTTCCAAACTATAAGGGTAATGATTAGGAGACATTGACAATAAGAAAGGTGCTTGAGGAGAGGTTTAAAATAAATTTGTGAAAATTTTTGCTACACAGTAAATGAAGTTGAGATGTATAATAATGTATACATCTGAAAATTAAGTTTTTTAAATTCTCATACTGTATGAAATTTAGTTCACATTCTGACACTGTACATCACTGTTTGTTGTAAATCCATTAATCCATGCAGGAACATCAGGCTGCAGAAAGTCAGAGGGAGGCAGAGACAGAAACACATAACTAGATATTTTAGTTAAATGTTTGCGGCTGAAAATGACAGGACAAAAAAAAATATTTAGGCTTTTTGCCTCAGTCTTTTTATGGTAAGTTACTGAATGCAGGGATGGAAAGTGGGACTGAGTTAACAGTGAGGAACTAAGATGTCTGTTAGATGTGAAAAAGTATCATTTTTATTTATTTTGTAGATCAAACTGTTGCACTGATGTAGAGTTGTTCAAAAAGAACAAAACTTGTTTTAAGATTTTATTTTTGTTGGTCAAACTGCTGTATTGAGTTTAAAACTGAAGAGTCCTATTTTATGAGCCGTTTTCTACTTTTGTTTTAGAAAGAAGTAAAACCAGTTAAATTACCAGTTAATTTATATCAATGCATTTTGACCAATAATCAAATGTCTTTTGACCAATAAGATATATTAGAATCTGTTAGCCTGTCTGAGCTACCAGAGTATTTATCTTGCTAGTTGTGAGGCAAATGCTAAAGTGAGTGTTCATCCTGGAATGACTGTCATTATACTATGCATAACTTTAATCTGATTATTGGATTGTAAATAGTAACATGTTAGAATACTTGTTACTGAAACAAGGGTCAGATTAGAGTAACGCATTACTGATGTGTTGATGGCATAATTGACATTTCTGCTCAAGCTACTTACTGATCTGTCAGGTTTCCGATATGCGTCCCCCCCAATGACAGACTTGTCCCTACGCCCTTGGTCAATTCTTACTTTTTATTTTAAATTAAATGGTTTACATTGACAGTTGTGCAGTTGGTAGAGTTGTTGCCTTTCAGCAAAAAGGTTTCAGGTTTTATTTCCAGTTCAGGATCTTTCTGCATGTAGTTTTTATGTTATATTTGTGAATGATTATTTCTTTCCAGGTTTCTTTAAATTTTCCCTAGGTGTGATTTTTTTTTTATATATATATATATATATATATATATATATATATATATATTTTATTTTTGCACGGTTTTGTCTCTCTTTGTTGCCCTGCATCAGACTGGCAACCTCTCCAGGGTGTATTGTGTCTGGAACATTAGTTGGAGATAGGCGGATTGTTTACAATGTTGATGGATAGCACACACTGACTTTCTTCCCTTTATTTGGATTTCTATTGTAAATTTTTTTTTTAGATTTTCCTGCACTGTTTTATTTGTAGTCTGCCTATGGTTTTAGCAGTTTCAATGGAGGGAGTTGATTCAATCTTAAATTTTTATTTATTAGTTCAAAATTATATTAATTTCTAATTAAGGAAGAAAAAAAAACTATCTTTCAAAATGTGATTTAATTTGGATTATGTGATTTAATTTAGAAATTGTAGATCTTTGTCAACTTAAACAATTTCCAAATTATTTTTACTTTTCAAAATAATCTTACATGTAATTATGATAGTTATATTTATAATTATTTCTTTTCTTTTAGTCACATGCCAGATTTTCTTTGTTCTTTTTATCCTATATCATTTTACCAAGTAATTTATTTACTTATTTATTTATTTGCATCTTTTACTAAAGTTACTTTCTTTCTTTTACAATTGTGGAGTCAGTTGTCACGTTGTTTTATTTGCGACTTTCTTAAAAGATGTGTTCATTTTCAAGATATCTTTAAAGTTTTAATTCATTTTTAGATGTTTTCTTTAATTTAAACTTTTGTTCACAAACTAAGCATTAGAATGAAGGAAAAGTATCAGTTGTTTAATGTGATTTATTTATGGTGTTTAACAGTGATTTATTTTTTCTTACAGTATCAGCTAGCTGATCCATTTGCTCCGCGCGATGCGGTTCAGAGAAGCATGCACGAAGCTTTTAAGATCTCCTTTGAAGCCCTTGAAAAGAAGGGAAGAGTCTTAAGGGCCTCCGAGCAAAAGGCAAAGCTACTTCAAAAAGAAGTAGCTAGCCTGAAAAAACAAGTACAAGTATTAACTGCCAAGATTGAAATTTTGGAAGTGTCATCTGCATTTTATGCAGATGGTAAGTATATTTGTTAACATTTTATTTGAAGGGTGGTCCATAAGACTGACATGACACTGTCATAAAGATTACATAACACCTGTCATGAACATGAAAAGTCTTTATGAATCTTTCATAGTTTTCATAAAGTGTCATTTGGTAAATAATGACACTTTTAATTCAAAGTTGTTCTAAAAGTTGCATTAAAATCCTTTAAAAATGGCAATTTGCATTAAAAATGTCATTATTCACTGAATGATGTTTCATGCTAACTGCTGAAAACATTCATAAAGACTTCTTCATGTTCTTGACAGGTGTTATGTCATGTTTATGACAGTTTCATATCAGTCTTATGCCCATACCTTTAAATAATGTGTTTTGACATTCTTTGTTTTTATGCTAAAATATTTCAGACAAAAAGGAGGCTTTCACTCAGACAGAGGATGAGGAAGAGGACTCAGCCATGGACCAAAATATGAGTTGTGTTGATGAGTCTTAGTTTTTTTTCTTAAGTGCATGTCTTTTGTTTATTATTATTATTATTTTTTACCTTTATAAAGTTATTTTGTTCACAGTTTTTTGAATATGTTTTATTAAAGATTTTTTACTTGGTTAATGGATTAATTTCACCTTTTTCTAACATGATAAAACAAGAAGACTCTTCTTTTGGTAAAGGTAATCTTAGAATTTCAGTTAAAGTTTAAGGGAAGGACTAAGTAGAAGATTAGCAGACAAAATTTGGATAAAACTGTTTTGGTTTTTGACACAGCTGAGTTGTTAGAAGATTTAAGTCATTTTCTTGTTTTCTACTTTTACTGTTTAACAACTTGGACGATGGTTAAAGAATGTTTTCTATATGCCAAAAACCAACACCAGAATGTCTTATAGTAAGGAGCTTCAGGAGAGAGAAGGATGAGCTTTACGGTGTAGGAACATCTGCAGCAGATGAGAGGGAGAAATTAGAAAGGTTACATCCAATACACACATATACAGGTCCTTATCAAAAAATTAGCATATTGTGATAAAGTTCATTATTTTCAAAGGTCAAGCCACTTTTGAACCAGAAACAGCGGCAGAAGCGCCTGACCTACAGAGAAGCAGCACTGGACTGTTGCTCAGTGGTACAAAGTACTCTTTTCGGATGAAAGCAAATTTTGCATGTCATTTGGAAATCAAGGTTGCAGAGTCTGTAGGAAGACTGGGGAGAAGGAAATGCCAAAATGCCAGAAGTCCAGTGTCAAGTACCCACAGTCAGTGATGGTCTTGGAGCCATGTCAGCTTCTGGTGTTGGCCCACTGTCTTTTATCAAGGGCTGGGTCAATGTAGCAGCTATCAGGAAGTTTTGGAGCACTTGATGCTTCCATCTGCTGAAAAGCTTTATGGAGATGAAGATTTCATTTTTCAGCACGATCTGGCACATGCTCACAGTGCCAGAACCACTGGTTTACTCACCATGGTGTTACTTTTTTTTTATTAACTTTGAAAAATGAAATTTAAGAAATCTTGAATTATTATTTTTACTAGTTAGAATGTACATTCAAATATCTTAACCTTTTGGAATAGTAAAAATGTACTTTTTTCTAGAATATAAATTTGTAGAAATCAATAATTCCAGATAGTTACAGAAAATCCCATTTATGTTAAAGTGGTTTGCCATAAAAGATAATATTCATCAGGAAACTTTTTGGACAGCTTAATGTCAGAACAGAGGGGGTTTACAGGTAATTTTTAATTTTGCAAAAATGTAATTATAAAAAAAATGTAATTATAACTAGTCAAATGCAGCCGCTGAACTCCCTCGAAGATGAGCCCGTACAACAGCCACAATGCAGCGACATCAGCGAGTCAGAGGGGGAACCAGAGCAACAGGGGGACGAAGATGGAGAAGAGGAGAGAGAGGAGAGCGACCAAGAGAGTGCCTTCTCCGGCCCAAGGAACCCCCTAGGTAACTACAAACCCCTTCGCACAGGCCAACATCGAGGGAGGAAGAAGGAAGCAGAGACCTTCGACATCGAAAAGGTCTCCGAAAGAATGGCAAGAGATATAACCTGGGGTCCAGTCCAAGCCAAAGATGGATGACGTGCATATGTCCCAGAAGCCGGCCAGACCAACTACCAGATACCAGAGGAGTGGGCCAGCCGGCTGGAGGACCGAGTAACCTTGGGGGTCGAGGCGACCATCGGTGAATGGGCCAACATTCTGATGACTCCGTCTCGCTCCACACTGATGGCGTACCAGCCCTTAACCTCCAACTTCAGATCGACATACATTGGGATTATGCACGACGTAATGTTGCGACGACTAAAGAAGGCTGCTTTCAAGTACTCCCGAGAGACCCAGCAAAAACTAGATGAAGTGTCAGCTGACGAGGAAGAGCCACCACAAATGTCACCAAAGGCAAGCCAGAGTAGCCCTGTGGCCTCCCAGAGCGGGCCGGCTCCACCAACTGCCCCCAGCGCCGGCCAGGACGCTTACGCCGAGCTTAAGAACCTCAGGTTGGTGGTTAGGAGCAAAAACGCGGATGAAAACAATGAAGAGTATCTGAAAGACGTCTGGCCGACAGTGCTGTCTACCACAAGCCATGATGGAGCCAAGAAGCTGTGGCTAACCAGTGTGACGGCAGATCCAATGATCGGATCAGAATCAGCACAAGATAACTATGAGCGGTTGGTGTTGGAAGACATGGATGATGAAGACTCCCAGATTAAGAGGGCCAGGGGACGGCTCGACAAAGGAGGCAGGTTGGAACCTCTGTGGCACACTCTAAAGCAGACTATCCCCCCGCAAGGTATGTGAAAGTGCTGCGTGAGGTGACGAGGGGCCGAAGAGGGGAGATGACATTTGTGAAAATGCCGGCGAAAGGCACTACTGTCACCCAAATGGACGTAGCTGTAAAAAGTTTCGATCTGGAACAGCAGTACTACGAAGAGAAGCGGAAGAAGGAATCGATCCAGCAAGTAAGACCACCTAACAAGGCCAACGTGAGACCGCCACCCAACCTCCAAAGCAGACCGTCAACCAACTTCCAGAGCCGACCATCAACCAGTTACCAAAATAGGCCGCCACCCAACTTCCAGAACAGGACATTTCAACCGAGAGCACCGGGGCCGCAAGGGAAACCGACTAATCAATCGGCACCGTCGAACCAGCCGAGGGGAAGTCCATATCTGACGGAGGAAGAATACAGAAAATTGAGCCCTGAACAGAGAACGGCCCTCCACGAGTCCCGTAGGACCGGGACCGGAGGGCCATCGAAATAATGGAGTCCAGGTCGCGGGTCATACTGGAAAATGCCTACTGGGAGGGGGACGAGATCTTCGCTAAAGTGGAAGGAGTACCCTACCTAGTGGACACGGGAGCCGAGGTGTCGATGACCCGCAAAGACCTAGAAACAGCAGGACACCTGAAAGTACAATTTGCCAATGGAAAAGTGGAGAAGATGCCATATGGGACATGGAAAGGAGTAGTGTGGATTAAAGGACCATACAATCTTCTCACAGTTAAAGATTTGGAAGAGTTAAGTAAGAAGAAGCACAATTATCGGACCCTCCAAAGACGACTGACAAACCTAAAAGCAAGGTTAGTAAAAGTTGGTCCGACACAGACAGGATTGGACACTCAAGACTGGTACAAACCGGTGGATATACCGGCGGTAACAGAACAGAAGATCGAAGAGAGTGACTTCTCCCCGGCCGGGAAGAAGAAGCTGCGTGAGATTATTGCCTCGGCAAAAGTAGCCAGATTCAAGAACGATTGCGGAGATTTGGGCCCAAGATTCGTGCACCATATTGAAGGTGGGGTGCACCCGCCGGTTCGACAGTACCCGCTGAATCCAGGAGCAGTTGAAGAGATGGACAAGATAGTAAAGGAGCTGGGTTCCCTAGGAATCATCAGAGAGGAGCTCAACCCGATCACGAACAGCCCCATCCAAGCGGTGAAGAAACCCGAATCGGCAGGAGGGGGTTTGAGGCCAGTCATCAACTTTAAGGCCTTGAACCGAAGGACAATAGCGAATCGGGCCAGCCTGATCAACCCCCAAGGCACATTAAAGACACTGCGCGTCAAGAAGTTCAAGTCCTGCATCGACCTGGCTAATGGATTTTTCTCCCTCCGCCTCGCAAGACAATCCCAGGGTAAGACAGCATTCACTCACAAAGGCAAAAGCTACGTTTGGCAAAGGTTGCCCCAAGGATATAAGAACTCACCAAACGTTTTTCAGTCAGCCGTGATGGAAGTACTGGGGGACGTGGGGGCAACCGTATACATAGACAATGTTTTTATCGCTGATGACACCGAGGAAGAACATCTAGAAAGGCTGCAGAAAGTGATTGAGAACCTTACAAAAGCGGGCCTGAAACTGAACCTCAAGAAGTGCCAATTTGGACAGTTCCAGGTGAATTACCTGGGTTTCCAGGTCACATCAGACTTGGGACTTTCAGATGGGTATAGGGAAAAATGATGAACATTCAGCCCCCTCAGTCAGAAAATGAACTACAGAAGATATTGGGGTTATGCAACTACGTCAGAGACCACGTACCCAACTACCAGAAGTATGCCAGACCTTTGTATAACTGCCTGAAGAAGAGTGTGGAAAACGAAGGAGGAAAAAGACCCTGGGTTTGGACAGCGGCTAACCAAAGGGGTTTGGAGGACCTAAAAAAGGCAATTCAGGCCGCAGTGAGACTGGAACCGAGAAGTTTGTCAGATAGATTGGTGGCAGAAATCAACTGCGAAGAAGACGATGCCATGATTAAAGTGAGTAATGAGAACGGAGGCCTGGTTACACTATGGAGTTATACCCTGACCTCCGTTGAGAAAAAGTACCCACAAGAAGAGAAGGAGCTGGCAGTGCTAGCTCGATACTGGAGCGTACTGAAAGATTTAGCGCAAGGACAACCAGTTAAAGTCATCACACAGAGCCAGGTTCACAAGTACCTGAGAAAAGGCACCGTTGAGAGTACAAAAGCAACAAACGCACGGTGGGGGAGATGGGAAGACATCCTGCTAGACCCAGAGCTTGAAATTGGGCCAGCACAACCCACCAACAAGAAACGACAACAAGAAACACCTGAGAAACCAGGACAACCGGAATGGACACTCTACACCGATGGATCGAAGAAAGAGTCCGACCAAGTAGCCTACTGGGGTTTCATCCTGAAACAGGACGGCAAGGAGAGATGCCGACAGAAAGGAAAGGCCCCCGGCAGTGCACAAGCTGGGGAAGTGACAGCAATACTGGAAGGACTGCTGGAGCTAGGGAAAAGGAAGATCAAGAGCGCCAGGTTAGTGACGGACAGTTACTACTGTGCCCAAGCCCTCAAAGAAGACTTAGCCATTTGGGAAGAAAATGGCTTTGAGAC